>NW_028274820.1:47266804-47569834 GCF_037043125.1 Eumetopias jubatus | reverse complement strand
CAGCAAAGTGTGCCCCTCACAGATTTATGTGTTTAAGCATTAAATACTAAGTTTGTGGGGGCGCCTGGGTGGCTCAGTCATTAAGCGTCTGCCTTCAGCTCAGGTCATGGTCCCAGGGTCCTGGGATTGAGCCCCACATTGGGCTCCATGCTCAGCAGGAAGCCTGCTTCTCCCTCTCCCACTCCCCCTGCTTGTGTTCCCACTCTCGCTGTGTCTCTCTCTGTCAAATAAACAAATAAAATCTTTAAAAAAAATACTAAGTTTGTGATTTCTTTAGTGTTCTTTTCTTTTTAGACAATTCTTGAAAGTCTTTTTTTCAAATTCAATATTCAATTATCTATTTTTATTGCACACTAATTTTTTATCTTAAGAAAAAAATTAAACATTTTATTACCTTCACATAATAGGTGAGGATACTGATTCCCAGAGGATCACTTGACTTAGCCAGTAAGTAGAATTGTTGAAAGTTTAACTCCAATCCTCCTATTCCAAAGGCCATGCCCAAACTTATCACAAGCATACTGCCAAATCACATACTCTAAAATCTATTTTAAATGTATTAATAGACCATACATTTGTGAAGCAGACTACTATAGGATCCACAAGGTAGGGGATGGAGGTCAGATGACTTCAGGACAAGTTAGAAACTGTTGCATGTGAAGTTCAGTGTCTTAAAAGTAATTAGAATTATGGTATAATAGAGAAGTCCTATTTTTTCCCCTAAGGGTCTCAAAAGTCATGTTTTTTAAACACGTGGTGTTCACAGGAACCGTGTCTACACAGTTAGACTCAAGGGCACCATTGGAGCCTTACCTTACCGCGTCTACCAATCAGACTATTATGTCAGAATCTTGGCTTAGTCCAAGCAGTTCCCTACTTTGAGAGACTCAACTTAAGCCTCTTGAACACAAGCCCCCAAATTCTACAAATGTTCTTCTCTGACTCACCCCTGCTAAGACACTGTTAAGACAATCATAGTGGTATTCTTTCTTTCTGCAGTGAATTCTAATCAGCCTGGCTTTGCTTTATGAACAGGTTGTCCAGTGGTGTTTGAAGAATTCAATTCTTGAAAGAAACCAATATTAAGGTCAAAGGAGTAAGCCTCGGTATGTGTGAGAAGAAACTCTTTTGCTCAACTCCAAGTTTATTCCCTCTGGCTTCACTCATACATGGATTGTAATCTGGCTGAGAGTAAAGAGCAATTATCAATACCCTGAAAACTCACAATGGAGATCTGAAGAGGGAAGGAGAAGAACATCTCATCCACGGTCACTGCTATTTGTGCAGGGCTTGGAGTCAGTAGCCGATTTTTCTCATCAGGTAGATTATCTGTGCCTTTGAATAACTACATAAAAGGTTTAAACTTGTTATGATCCAGAGACATGTAAACTGATACATCATTTTTCACTCATTTAATTTGTAAAGATAATGCATGAAAATAAGGAAAAGAGAGGGTTATCTTTAGTACGATTAAATGTTAACACTATTGTTAGATCAAAGTAGAAGGAAGATGGATGGGCTGACTCATAATGATGGATTTACATAAATACTTTGAGTAATAAAATATTTCCAAATACATACTGACAGTGGTGTACTGTCATGGTGAGGGATATAAAGAAAGCAATCTGTCCCAAAGAGAAGGACAATTTTATCACTAACATATTTTAGAATTGCTGGCACATGGTGATAATACAAAGCAGATCAACTTTTAGTTGGTTTCAAGTTATATATTATTTCTACAAGCTCTATGGAAAAGAAATTCCTTTTAATAAATAATAAATAATAAATTAATAATAAATAAAACAATAATAAAGAATAAACAAAAATAATGGTAAATAATTATAATTAAATATTTTAATTAAAAAAATTTTAATTAAAACAAATAAAAAAATAACTAAATAATAAAACTAAATTCCCACTGTGGCAAACTGCTCTCTCTCTATTCTGACCCCAACCACAACACCTTAGTATGCTCTTGCTTACAGGTACTTTACAGGTCTCAGCTTCCACAAGAGACACTGAGGTCACATCAGTGACTGAATTTGATTTTTCTTAATAAACTGAAGAAAGGAATCATCTCCTATGTCAAAAGTCATTATGCCTTCCAAATAATAGAAAGCACCATGTGTGTCAATCACTTATGGTTTCAGATGGGACTAAACGTCATTCATGAGGAAATCATTAATAAAAAGTCTTCTTTGAAAAAGAGTTGTGTCTACTGTGAACCTAAATAGATCTGTGGTGTGATTTTTGAAATCTATTTATCTTTCACTTTCAAGTAAGAAAAATATATGACAGTTGTGTAAGAAATATCTAATGTTTGGCCTTCCCAGAGTTGTCTTTAATAAATATTATTAATTATTAAATTTCTAAGTAGGAAATGAAAAGAGATTCACAGGAATTCACAAGAAAAATATATTCATAGGAATAGATAACTGCATTTTGGGATTGAGTTTTTTGAAACACAACCCGAGTGTTTGAGTATAGTCTTGATGAAGTAAAAGTGTTTTCATTAGTTCTTCCAGGACAAAATTTTGTGGTATACTTTCAATTGCTGAGCATAGCTATTATCTATGTTGAAGACAGGATTCTCAGGGAACCTGGGTGGCTCAGTCAGTTAAGCATCTGACTTCGGCACAGGTCATTATCCTCAGATCATGGGACTGAGCCCTGCGTCAGCTCCCTGCTCATTGGGGAGTCTGCTTCTCCCTCTCCCTCTCTCTCACTCTCAAATGAATAAAAAAAATCTTTTAAAAAACCCCACAGGATTCTCAATATTAAATTAAAAGACTTGTCTTCATGTGATAAAGCTTAACTCAATGCTCAATAATTACATTTATTTGAAATACACTTCATGATTTCTACTAATTTTATTATTAATCTTGGTTAATATCTTAAATTCTTATAAAAATTTAGAACACTTGTTATCTTGTGTAGTAAAAAGATTACTATAACGAAATGATTTGATAATTTCAGATTATGATACAAAAATTGATTCATAAAATATTTGTGAAATTATGACTTCATGGATACTCAGAAAATAATGGTAGGGAAGTAGGTAGATAATCAGGTAGGCAAGCAGGTAGGTAGGTAGGTAGATTGATAAATACACACACACACACACACACGCACGCACGCACGCATTAGGGCTCAACAGGCTAACTATAAACCACTAGTTTTGCTTTTTAAAGAAAGATGATATTTATAAGTAGTATATGAGTTACCTGATATAGGGTTTTGAGGAAAGAACTGGAGGAAAAAAAGATACTACTCAACACCAAAAGAAAAATCTGATTAAAAAAATGGGTAGAGAACATGAATATACGTTTTTCCAGAGAAGATACAGAGATGGCTGAAAGACACATGTAAAAATGCTCAACATTATTAATTATCAGGGAAATGCAAATCATTGAATTCAGCTATTAGTCTTATCTGAATTTTTCTCTTTCTCTCTCTTCCTTTCTTTTTCCTTCTCCTCCCAACCCCTGCCCTTAACCCTTCCTTCCTCTGGACTTTGCTTCTGATATCTTTCCTTTGTTTCCTTGACAGGTTACCTATAGGCCTATTACAAGAACTTAAAGTTCCATCCAAGAGAAAGAGGTATCTTTTTTGGGTTGCTTGTTCATATGTCCACCTTTGGATTAACAGCCCTGTCCAGGACAAGAAGAGGACAGTGGACTGTAATTACACCAGACAATGGCTATTCCCAAAAAGAAGGAATGTAGACAAATGTATGTTTACTATAAAGGAGTGTGGTGATATCATTGCCTGAAGAAAAAATGGAAAGCAAAGATGGAATTTACCTATTGGTCAGAGAGCAACATCAACCAGAAATTATTATATGGAGACTTTGCCAAAAGTTATAAATGGGTATCATCAGATTGTTTTACTTGTATCCTGCTATAAAAATGTACAACTTTGCTATTTTTCGGCATTCAATTTAAGTTTTTGCAACCAGCAGAACTCCAAGACTGGAGTTTTAGAGGTTGGTGCGCTTGGCTGAGATAGAGCCCTGAGGCTGCCCTGGTGCTGGAGAGAAGGCAGACAAGCAGTCCCAGGGCAGATGGCATGATTTAAGGATTGTCTAAGGTGCTCAGGGAGAGACTGTTCCCTTTTCTCGGAGCACATCTGTGAGAGGTGGCATTTGCAGAGATGCCTCTCCAAGGACAAAGGAGCCAGTGGGCATTATTTCCCTCCCCCACCCCTCAGCATAGGTGCAGAGACACCTGCTGAGGGCAGCTAACCTGGACACTGGCTGCCTAGCCTTCTTTGCTCTAAATCCTATGCCCCTGCACTTGGGTGCAACTGCCCTTCAGGGTTAAACCTGCAACAGTCCTAGTGCAGTGAGACCCTCACTCAGAAGACCAGTGCAGGCCCCTGATAGAGCATGTCCCTAATGTTTGGAGTTTTAAACATCAGCAGATGTGGCTGGGCTATAGCCCAAAGTGCACTGTGCTGCTCCAGGAAAGCAAGCAACCCAGAGATGGACAGCATGAAAATAGTGATCTGAAAAGTGCCTAGGATGCATGGCAAGAGATAATTCACTTTTCTGGGAGTGCTTCTCTAAGAGTAATAAGCACAGAGACCCCTCTCCAGGGACAAGGGAGCTGGCTGGCACCATTTCAATCCCCCAGCCCACAGAATAAATCAACTTCAGTAAACAGCACAGCACCAACACTGGCTGCCTAACCTGCTTACACTAAGTCCTGCCGTTCTGCACTCTGCCAGTACTGCTTTTCTTGGGCAAGTGTGCCTGAAGACCAGCGCAGAGGGCCTCTCCCCGAGAAGATGAGCAGAAACACCCCCACACACCACATCTACTGACCATAGAGTTCTGCAAGCCTTCATTTCAAGTGGAAGTAACATCAGGTCTCATTAAACAAGCAGACCATAGCACACCTAGTTAAAACTTGCCTCACTCTGATCAAGGTCCAAACATTGCCCACTGCAGGCAAGGAGAGCCTCTGCAGATGACTGACCTGAGGCACAGAGCAGCCAAAACACAGCAGAACATATGCAACACACACCAGAGACACTCCCTGAAGCACCTGGCCCAGAACACTACATGCCCTCTTTTTCAAAAAGCCATTACTTTTTCAAAAATCAGGAAACAAAACAGGTTTTTCTAACACAGAGAAGAAGAAAGAGAGTTAGAAAAAATGTCAAAATGGAGTAACTCACCCCAAAATAAAGAACAAGAAAAGGTCATGGCCAGAGATCTAATCAAAACAGCTACAAGTTATATGTCAGATGGAAAATTTAAAGCAACAGTCATCAGGATACTCACAGAAAAAAGCATGGAAGATATCAGGGAGACCCTTACCACAGAGATAAAAGAGCTAAAAACTGAACAAGCACAAATGAAAAAAGCAATTAACTGAGATCTGAAATACACTGGATGTAATGACCACAAGGATGGAAGAAGCAGAGGAATAAATAAATGATACAGAAGATAAAATAATGGAAGATAATGAAGCTGAACAAAAGAGAGAAAGAAGAATTATGGAGCATGGGAATAGACTTAGAGAACTCAGTGACATCATCATAGGAACATTAGTATCATAGGAGTCCCAGAAGGAGATAGAGAAAAGGGGGCAGAAGATATGAGGATATAATAACTGAAAACTTCCTTAATCTGGGGAAGGAAACTGACATCCACCAGGAAGTACAGAGAACTCCCATCAAAATCAACAAGAGCAAGCCAACACCAAGACATATTGTAGCTAAATTTGCAAAATATAGTGATAAAGAAAAAATCCTAAAAGCAGCAAGACAAAAGAAGTCCCTAACTTACAAGGGAAGACACATAGGCTAGCTGCAGATCTCTCCACAGAAATTTAGCAAGCCAGAAGAGAGTGGCATGATATATGCAATGTGCTGAATGGGGAAAATCTGCAGCCAAGAATATTCTATCCAGCAAGGCTGGATAGAAGGAGAGATAAAGACTTACCAGACAAACAAAAACTAAAGGAGCTCATGACCACTAAACCAGCCCTGCAAAAAATATTAAAGGGACTCTAAGTGGGAAAGAAAGACCAAAAGTGACAGAGATTAGAAAGGAACAGAGGAAATCTCCAGAAACAACAAGAAGTAATGAAATGACACTAAATACATATCTATCAATAATTACTCTAAATGTAAATGGATTAAATGCTGCAATAAAAAAACATAGTGTGTCTGAATGATTAAAAAAAAAAGAGCCATCTATATGCTGCCTATAAGAGACTCATTTTAGACCTAAAGACACCTGCGGATTGACAGTGAGGAGATGGAGAAAGAGTTATCATGCTAATGAAAGTGAAAAGAAAGCCAGAGTAGCAATACACATATCAGACAAACTAGATTTTAAAACAAAAACAGTAACAAGAGATGATGAAGGGCACTATAATAATTATAAAGGGGACTATCCAACAAGAAGATCTAACAATTGTAAATATTTATGCCAACATGGGAACACCCAAATATATAAAATAATAACAAACATAAAAGAACTCATTGATAATAACATAATAATAATAGGGGACTTTAACACTCCATTTACATCGATGGACAGATCAGTAAGCAGAAAATCAACAAGGAAATAAGAATGACACACTGATCCAGATGGGTTTAACAGACATATTCAGAACAAGTCATCCTAAAGCAGCAAAATACACATTCAAGTGCACATGGGACATTCCCCAGAAGAGATCACATACTAGGTCACAAATCAGGCCTCAACAAGTACAAAACAAGTGAGATCATACCATGCACATTTCCTGCCCACAAAACTATGAAACTTGAAGTCAACCACAAGAAAAACTTTGGAAAGACGACAAATACATGGAGGTTAAAGAAGACGCTACTAAAAAAATGAATGGGTCAACTAGGAGATTAAAGAAGAAATTTAAAAAATACATGGAAACAAATGAAAACGAAAACACAATAGCCAAAAACCTCTGGGATGAAGCAAAGTGGCCCTAATAGGAAACTAGATAGCAATACAGGTCTACCTCAAGAAGCAAGAAAAATCTCAAATAAACAACCTAATCTTATATGTAAAGGAGCTATGAAAACAACAATAAACAAAGCCTGAAGCCAGCAGCAGAAGGGAAATAATAAAGATTAGAGCAGAAATAAATGATATAGAAACTAAAAAGAAACAGTAGAACAGATCAATGAAACACAGAGCTGGTTCTTAGAAAAAAAAATAATACAACAGACAAACCCCTAACCAGACTTATAAAAAACAAAAGAGAAAGGACCCAAATAAATAAAATCACAAATGAGAGAGGAACGTAACAACCAACACCCCAGAAATACAAACAATTATAAGAGAATAGTATAAAAAATTATATGCCAACAAATTGGACAACCAGAAAGAAATGGATAAATTCCTAGAAACACATAAACTACCAACATTGAAACAGAAATAAATTGAAAACTTAAACAGACCAATAACCAGCAAAGAAATGGAATCAGTAATCAGAAATCTCCCAACAAGCAAAAGTTCAGGGCCAGGTGGCTTCAGAGGAGAACTCTACCAAATATTTAAAGAAGAGTTAATATTTTTGAATCTTTTGGGTAAATATTTAGTAATACAATTGTTGGATTGTAGGGTAGTTCTATTTTTAAATTTTGGGGAACCTCCCTGTTTTTCCAGTGGCTGTACCAATTTGCATTCCCACCAGCAGTGTGAGAGGGTTCCCCTTTCTCCACATTCTTGCCAACGTCCATGGTTTCCTGTGTTGTTAATTTTAGCCATCCTGACAGGGTGGAGGTAGTGTCTCACTGGGGTTTTGATTTGTATTTCTGATGATGTTGAGCATCTTTTCATGTGTCTGTTAGCCATCCGTATGTCTTCTTTGGAAAAATGTCTATTCATGTCTTCTGGCCATTTCTTAACTGGATTATTTGTTTTGGGGTGTTAAGTTTGATAAATTCTTTATAGATTTTGGATGCTAACCCTTTACCAGATGATTTCACTCACAGGTTGATTTTATGAAATAAAACAGAAGAACATGGCGGCGGGGGGGAGGCAAGGGGAGAGAGAGAGAGGCAAACCATAAAACAGACTCTTAACTATAGAGGACAAACTGATGGTTGCTGGAGGGGAGGTGGGCAGAGGGATTGACTAAGTGGATAATTTTTATGGAGGGCACTTGTTGTGATGAGCACTGGGTGCTACATGTAAGTGATGATTCACTAAATTCTACTCCTGAAACTAATATTACAGTATATGTTAACTAACTAGAATTTAAATGAAAACATGAAACAAGCAATTAATAAATCAATAAAATTTCCTAAAGAAAAAAAATAAGAGTTAATACCTATTCTTCTCAAACTATTCCAAAAAATAGAAATGGAAGGAAAACTTCCAAATTCATTCTATGAGGCCATCATTACCCTGATTCCAAAACCAGACAAAGATGCCACTAAGAAAGAGAATTACAAGCCAATACCCCTGATGAACATGAGTGCAAAAATTCTCAACAAACTACTCGCAAATCAAATCCAACAATACATTAAAAGAATCATTCACTACGATCAAGTGGGATTTATTCCTGGGCCATAAGAGTGGTTCAATATTTGCAAATCAATCAACGTGATCCACCAGATTAATAAAAGAAAGGATAAGAACCATATGATCCTCTCAATAGATGCAGAAAAAGCATCTGACAAAGTATAACATCCATTCATGATAAAAACCTTCAGCAAAATAGGTATAGAGGGAACATACTTCAACATCATAAAAGCCATATATGAAAAACCCACAGCTAATATCATCCTCAATGGGGAAAAACTGAGAGTTTTTCCCCTATATAATCTGGAACAAGGCAGGGATGTCCACTCTCACCACTGTTATTTAACATAGCATTGGAAGTCCTAGCCTCAGCAATCAGGCAACAAAAAGAAATAAAAAGCATCCAAATCAGCAAGAAAGAAGTAAAATTTTCACTCTTTGCAGATGACATGATACTCTATATAGAAAACCCAAAAAACTCCACCAAAAATAATTGCTAGAACTGATACACAAATTCAGTAGAGTTGCAGGATACAAAATCAACATACAGAAATCTGTTGCATTTCTATGCACCAATATGAAGCAGCAGAAAGAGAAATCAAGTTATCGATCTCATTTACAACCACACCAAATACTATAAGATACCTAGGGATAAACCTAATGAAAGAAGTAAAAGATCTATACTCTGAAAACTATAAAACACTGATGAAAGAAACTGAAGATGAAACAAAGAAGTGGAAAAACATTCCATACTCATCAACTGAAAGAACAAATATTTTTACAAAGGAACATTACACAGCCATCGAAAAGAAAGAAATCTTGCCATTTGCAATGACATGGATGGAGCTAGAGTGTATTACACTCAGTGAAATATCAGTCAAAGACAAATGCTGTATGATTTCACTCAAATGTGGAATTTAAGAGACAAAGAGATGCTAACAAGGGAAGAAAAAAAAGAGAGGGAGGCATGCCATTAGAGACTCTTAACTATAGAGAACAAACTGAGGGTTGCTGGAAGGGAGGTGGGCAGGGGAATGGGCTGAATGTGCGATGGGCATTAAGGAGGCACTTGCTGTGACGAGCACTGGGTGTTATATATAAGTGATGAATCACTAAATTCTACTCCTCAACCAATATTACATTATGTATTAAATAACTAGAATTTAAATGAAAACTTGAAACAAAACAAAATGTCTATACTACCTAAAGCAATCTACACATTTAATGCAATCCCTATCAAAATACATGAGCATTTTTCACAGAGCTAGAACAAACAACCCTAAAATGTACATGGAACCACAAAAGACCCTGAATAGCCAAAGCAATCTTGAAAAAGAAAAGCAAAGACGAAGGCATCACAATTCTGGACTTCAAGTTATATTACAAACCTGTTAGTGATCAAGACTGTATGGTACTGGCACAAAAATAGACACATGGATCAATGGAACAGATAGAAAACCAAAAAGTGAACCCATAACTATATGGTCAATTAATCTTCAACAGAGCAGGAAAGAATATCCAATGGAAAAAAGACTGTCTTCTCAGCAAATGGTGTTGGGAAAACTGGACAGCAACACGAAAACAAATGAAACTGCACTGTTTAGTCTACACTACTTTGATCGCCTCAATTTATTTAGCTTAGACTGCACAGATGTGATCTGTAAGGCCAACGTATAGTGTATTTTAAAACATTAAGAGCTGATAAAACTTTAAAAACCCAATTGCTATTGGAAAATCAGTTTACATCTTAAGTAATACCTTTCTATTTAAATTAAATTTTGAGTAGTATCTTTCTATTACCTAGCCAATACAAACTAATGCAAGAAGTTTTTACCGCAACTGTGATTTAACAGGTGGTCTGAATTTTGCCTCCTACGTAGTTCCAAATTTAACCAATATTTCTCTAACACCAACAGTAAAATCTCATTATTTTTATTATATAAGCCTTGTAAGATTTTAAAACTGCAACAAACCACTTCATCTATTCACAGGAAAATAAATTCTAAATATATTCCTCTTACTGAATTTCCCTGGAAACAGCTACATATAAAGGCATTGATTTTCTCATGTTCTAATTTTATCATATCAAGATGGATCCACTTACAAGTTTGCAAATACATCACTGAAGATACTGTGAAATATTTCTGAAATGATAAAATAGATATTTTGAATCTATTTTTTCTTTGCCCTAAGAAGCATGTGTATTAGCTAGCAATTATCGTTTCCATGACACAACTGTCTTTCAATCAATTATAAATTCAGTCAGCTAAAACTAATTTCACCAATATAAGTAAGAGTGGACAAAAGAGCACATTATCTTTATTAAATACTGTAAAGTTAAAATCTTCTCTTTACCTTGCAACATGAAGCTATTTAATTATTAGTTTTGTTTCAGTGATGGAAAATGAGGCAAAGATTGGCAAGAAACAGTGACTATCAGGATGTGGAATGCAAGTATCTTGAGCCTTTAGTGAATTTCTTACTGTGGCTAAAGTTCCTCTGTCCGTTCCCCTCCCCACATCCATCAAGTCCCCAGAGAGGTATACATATACAGGGAACAAGTTCAGACAAATGTATATATAGATTGGTCTATGTATCTATTGACTGATCAATCATAACTGAGACTTTGGCCCCAAAACTCAATATAATCTCTAGGAAAGCTGAACTAGACTCAGGCAAGGATAAGCTGGGCCACCTATTCTAAAAGAAGGTGGCCCCAGGTCAGCTTGCCATGACAGTTACATGGAATTGCAAGAGAGAAACCTCTGAAAGAGAGTGAAGTCCAAGAAGTAAAATACTTTAAAAAAAAAAAAAAAAGGAAAACAAATAGACCATTGCAAAAGAAGGTCAAATCTTGACTCTTCTGTTTATTACATTAACATTTTATTGCCTAACATGTTGGACCAATGCATTCCTTATACTGAATCATCTCTAATTACACCTCTCTTTCTTTAGGTTAAGTACAGCCACTGTGGAAAACAGTATGGGGATTCCTCAAAAAAATTAAAAACAGAAATGTCATATGATCCAATAATTCCACTATTGAGTATTTAAACAAAGAAAACAAAAATACTAATTTGAAAAGATATATGAACCCCTACGTTCACTGTAGCATTATTTACAATAGCCAAGCTATGGAAGCAACTAAGTGTTCACTGATAGACAAATGCACAAATATAAACACACACACACACACACACACACACACACACACACACGAATATGCAGCCATAAAAAAGGATGAGATTATGCCATTTTAGAGCACATGGATGGACCTAGACAGTATTATGATATATTGGCATATCATATGGTATATGGTATATATATGGTATACTATATATGGTATATATTATGACATGTGAAATACATCAGAGTAAGAAAGACAAATACCTACCATATGATTCCACTCATACATGAAATCTAAAAGACAAACAAATAAAATAAATAAAAGTAAAATGGGACTTCCATACAGAGAGCAATCTGATGGTTCTAGGGGTGGAAGTGGAGTGGGGAAAATGGGTGGAGGGGGGAGGGAGATAAAGGCTTCCAATCATGGAATGAATGAGTCATGGGAATAAAAGACACAGCCTAGAAAGTACAGCCACTGATACTGTAATAGCAATATAACAAAACCGAGGGCAGCTACACTTGTGGTGAACGTAGCATAAGGTTATGAACTTGTCAAATCACTAAGTTGTATACCTGAAACTAATGTAACATTGCATGCCAACTACATTCAGATTTTAAAATAAAAGAATGAAGAAAGAGCTTTGATCATCTGATAGTGGAAAATTCTGCTTCAATTTTCATTATTCTGTTAAGTCATTAAGGAGGACACTAGGCCTAAAGAGTCGGCAGGGGAAGAATATAAAATTGCTGCTCTTAAAATTTTCAAATGTTCCTTAGATGTTTTAATGAATGTTTCTTTGATGTTTCCTCTAAAAGTTATGGAACTAGTTCAGGAAAAGTTTTCTTCAATTAGTTTTAGTTCATTGGAAGACCACACTTTATACCAAGCTAAGAAATCATCCCTACTGTATTTTGTATGTCAGATTATATTCACATACAATAGGGGTTACAATGGGAATTCCCTTGCACCCCCAAGAGATGTCTAGCATGATGGAGAAATAAACATGTATTGTTTTAATCCCTGAGAGTTCAAAATTTTTGTTACTTGGCATAACACAACCCTATTCTGACTGTTACAGGGTGATACAAAGAATACAAGGAATGTGAAGCCCAACTGCCTATAAACTACCTATTCTTCATTTTCCACTCCACATAAAATTTAACCATATTAACTTCTCTTAATAAAACCCTTGATCCTAGAGAGGAAGTAAATTCTCAAACTACAAAAAGCATCATCTCAAAGCATTTCTTTCTATTCTGTTCAGATATAAGCAGAAAGATCTCATTAAAATACTCAGTTGGAGTATAAATTTCTTTGTTAGTATTCGAAGCCAGGGCTTTCTTCATCTGGGACTTATGTAGCTTTATAAGCATATCCAAAGTTAGATTATTCAAATTGCCAATCTCTAATGTTCCAATTTTCCAAAGTTCCCTATAGACAAAAAAGAAATGCAAGAAAATCACAGCACCAGTTCAATACCATCAATTTTAGAAAACATAAGCACATCCTCTCAGAATCAAATTTTGATTACTGTGGCATCTTCTTCACTTCAGATTTATTTGACTACTACAGAGTATTTTCTAAGCTAAAATAGTGTGTCCCAAAACCACTTATAATTACCATAATTCTGGTCTGCCTCTCAGCCTATGTTAAGAATGCATTGTCTTCACAAGTAACACAATTCCGACATCTTTTTTCTAAAATGGTATGATATGAGGGGGGCTGTATGTGCTCACACATTAATATTTTATTGGTCTCTGGTCTTATAATGTCGTATATAGTTTAGACTCTAGTTGTCAAGTCACTTTGTTATTCTCATTCACTGATTATAAGGGAGACAGTGTTTTATTTTTATGAGAAATAGGGAGATAGAAAAAAGAAGGAAAAGTCTTCCTAATTTCCAGCCCTTACTGTATGTCAATCAAATCAGGCCATCTGTCCAAAGTTCATCCCTGGTCACAGGGATAGAAATTCTAGCTGTGATTCTACAATTTTCATATCCAGAAGGACAAACAAAGACCATACTATTAAAGATTCTCCCTTATAGGACAGCACTGAACTATCTTGGTCTTTTTGTTTTTCTCTTAGACTTTATACACACACGATTATGAGCATACACACACACACACACAGCACATACACATAGCACACCTGTGTGCTCTTACCTAAGAGTCCAGAACTCATTGTTTACACAAAAAACCTCAATATCCAACATGCATGTGGTTGGAGTATCTCAGCAAGATTGCAGATAAGTCACAGGACTGCCCAAATTTGGCCCCACTAAGTATTTCTACTCAATGCTGAATGAAACTGCAAGAAGCAATCAGGGAAAGGTACAGAAGAACACAATCAGATCACCTGGGGTAGCCAGCTCTATGCCACCCACAGGTGTCTTAGCATCACCCATTAAAAAGTCAGGGACTTTCTCACTGGAGTTTTTCATGTTTTCTGCTGAGGCTAACCCAGAACTAAATGGTTTTGAGAAGTAGATCCATATCAGCCAGAAGCAATTCTGAAGGTAAAAGACATTTCTCCCTTGGGGTTTTGACGACAAAATTGCGACTGCGTGTAACCTCTAAAGGTCCTTTATGTACATTCTACATGGAATACTAGCCAATAAGCTTTTCACTGGCAAAAGAGCCCTCACAATAAGAGAGGCAGATTTTTTTCATCCAAGATTTCACTCCCTAAACATACCCACCTGCATTCACATTCATTTCAATTTGGAAGTTTGTGGTAGACTTGAGTCCCGTCTTCAAGTTGAAGAAAGACTGAGTTGCCCAGTATTTTTCTATTATTATTTTTTAATGAACATAATGTATTATTTGTTTCAGGGGTACAGTTCTGTGATTCGTCAGTCTTATACAACACCCAGCACTCACCACAACACCTACCCTCCCCAGTGTCCATCACCCGGCCACCCCATCCCCCCGCCACCTTCCCCTCCAGCAACCCTCAGTTTGTTTCCTGAGATTAAGAGTCTTTTATGGTTTGTCTCCCTCTCTGCTTTTGTCTTGTTTCATTTTTTCCTCTCTTCCCCTATGATCCTCTGCCTTGTTTCTTAAATTCTGCTCATCAGGGAGATCATATGATAATTGTCTTTCTCTGAGTGGCTTATTTCACTTAGCATAATACCCTCTAGTTCCATCCACGTCACTGCAAATTGCCCAGTATTTCTAAACAAATGAAGACAGTATTTGACACAATGGTCAAGGCCTGTCTCATTATAGGTATTTTCTTGTGGCCCACAGGAAGTTATAAGCACAGAATAAACAAATACTATTAGTTTTACCATCTTTTTTTTTAATGTTTTATTTATTTATTCATAAGAGTCAGAGAGAGAGAGAGAGAGAGGCAGAGGCAGAGAGAGAAGCAGGCTCCCCGCCTAGCAGGGAGCCCGATGCGGGACTCGATCCCAGAACCCTGGGATCATGACCTGAGCCAAAGGCAAATGCTTAACCATCTGAGCCACCCAGGGCCCCTAGTTTTACCATCTTTACCATTAGTTGACACTTTGGCACCAAACCTCTACAAGAAACATTATCTCTGGTGGACTGGTCTGGGTCCAGGTATGGTTAAAAATAGTGCTCAAAGATTTTTAAGATAAACAGATACACTATAACTGACGATTTGTTAAGATGTCCAAAACTTGTTTTAATCTTGCGCATTCCACCATACTTTCCCCAAATAAAATGGTAAGATAGAAAACAAAATTACTGTTTTTCCAACTCTGATCTAAATTCCTATATTTGATATCTGAGATAGTCATAAAGTAGCTTAATCATGGTAACAGATGGTCAGATGAGATAATTTAATTTAGGTCCAATTATTTGTGCACAAAATTCTTGAATTTGAAGACATGGTGGTTAAACTCAACAGTTCTTCCGAAGACATTTCAGAGACAGAACCACTGTTAATAACGAGTAAGATCCACGGACAGAGATTGCATTTTGATTAAAAACATCCCCCCAGGGCTCCTGGGTGGCTCAGTCGTTAAGCCTCCGCCTTCTGCTTGGGGTCATGATCCCAGGGTCCTGGAATCGAGCCCCGCATCAGGCTCCCTGCTCCGCGGGAAGCCTGCTTCTCCCTCTCCCACTCCCCCTGCTTGTGTTCCCTCTTGCTGTGTCTCTGTCAAATAAATAAATAAAATCTTAAAAAAAAAAAAATCCCCCCTCCAAAAAAAAAAAGTTTGATTCATTGTCTCTCCTATTAGCACACTTAGTACTAGTTTTAAGTTGTTTAACTTTTAAAAAGCACATGAAACATATTCCTACAAATTTGAGTAAATTCTCACATTGCCTTCATGTATTGTATAAGGCAGCCCAAGAGCCACACTAATGTACTGTAACATTCAGAGAGTGCTTCGAATTAAGCCAATACACATGTATTTTGGTTTTAGTCACATGAAAAGGGATTCACGCCTTATGGTAATGGATAAATATTTTATGAGGAAGTCCACGGAATGGAGATTTCTAACAAAATTTCTGGTATGGAATTCTTTATCGCATCCCACTGTATTAAATCCAAACCAAATTTTGTATTCATCAAAAGTATAAAATCGGAGGGGGAGACGCACCATGAGAGACTATGGACTCTGAGAAACAAACTGAGGGTTCTAGAGGGGAGTGGGGTGGGGGGATGGGTTAGCCTGGTGATGGGTATTAAGGAGGGCAGGTACTGCATGGAGCACTGGGTATTATATGCAAATAATGAATCATGGAACACTACATCAAAAACTAATGATGTAATGTATGGTGATTAACATAATAAAATAAAATTTTAAAAAAAGAAAACTAAAAACATTAAAAAAGTATATAAGTTTTCTAAAAGTACATTTTGTATACCAAAACATTAACCAACTATAGTAGCTATACTATACAATTATAACTAAACAGAGTATATTAATTAAAAAATAATGAATAAGTATTAATATACTGTGTAAATGAAATAAACATATTGTGTAATATTTCTTTTTTTAATTCAAAATCATCATAGCTTTCACATGTGTTTTTAATTGGTTTTATTCAATAACAACCTGAGTCTTGAAATATGTTCTGCAGCATCTATTTTTAAAAACAGTGAATTTAAAATAGATACAGTTGAGGAGCACCTGGGTGGCATAGTATGGTACGTGTCCAACTCTTGGTTTCAGCCCACATCAGGATCTCGAGGTCCTGGGATCCAACCCCATATTGGGCTCCATGCTCAGCACAGAGTCTGCTTGTCCTTCTCTCTCTGCTCCCCCCCCCACTCTCTCTCTCTCTCATAAATAAATAAAATCTTTAAAAAAATAGATACAGTTAAGGGGCGCCTGGGTGGCTCAGTCATTAAGCATCTGCCTTCAGCTAGGGTCATGATCCTGGGGTCCTGGGATCGAGCCCCGCCTCCGGCTCCCTGCTCCGCGGGAAGCCTGCTTCTCCCTCTCCCCCTCCCCCTGCTCGTGTTCCCTCTCTCGCTGTGTCTCTCTGTGAAATAAATAAAATCTTTAATAAAAAATAGATACAGTCAATACTGTGAAATACGTAGGTATATTCCTGTATGTGTGTACTTATGTGCAAGTAGGTTTGTAAAAGGGATATGTATATAATTATGTCTTTACTTATTAACTTCTAGGATTAATAAAAAATGGATGATATTTATTCTCTCCTTTATATTGATTTGGTTTGGACGATTTTTAAATAAATCAGAGTGTATGGCCAATTAGCGAGACGGATATTAGCAAGATGATTCAGCATACTATTTAACATGCTGCAGCAAGTGTCTCTGTCTCCCCATCAACATCATTTACCATTTTCATTTTCATGTTCATTAAAATAAAATGGAACTCTGATAATGATGGCTGAGTATGCAAAGGAGTGGGGCTGCAGTATTGGAGAGAGATGGAATTATTTAAAAGCTAGGAGGAAACATTTTAAAAATGCTGTAACATTAAGTGAATATTTTTAGTAATTACAAATAAAGAATCATAAAAATGATTTTTAAAGTTATTTGGTAATATTTAACATTAATAATATATAAAGTAACTTTAAGAAGCGCCTAAGAAAAGGGCCTTATAAAACTACCTCAACTGGGGTAGTGTATTAATCATGTTTTGTTGTTTTCTGTATTTGATGTTGCTTTGACAATTGGGGGCCTTCTTGGCCAGGTCAGGCCTGTCCCCTTTAGGGGTAGCTAGTTCCTAAAGATAGCAAATAACTCCCCTGTAAGCATGACTTGCACATACAAACCAACAAAGCCAAAGCCCATAGCCCAACCACAAACTTTATCTAATGCTTGCACACCAAGCCAATGTTTCCCAGCCTAAGTCATCTCAGAACCAAGGACTGGACCACTCATAGCCCAGAGCCCACTGGAATTCTTCAAACAATTTAATCGAAAGCTTGCTCAAACTTGCCTACCCTGCCTTGGCCATCCCTTCCCATGAAAACCACAATAGTGGCTCTGGCCATACTTTTCCCTCGCCCCTTCTGCCCCCTGATCATCCAGTGCTTCCCCATGTGGCTCTGCATGGCGTGGCCGGCACCCTTTTCATGTTACCACCTGTGAATAATAAAACTTTCAATGGCATTGACCTCCTTGTGTCATCACTCAATCATCTCTATAAATTAAATCTCAAATCCAATCCAAACAGGCAGTAATGAGATGATAAATTATAGAAGAAATGTAATTTATTGTTGAGTCCTCTTCACTCTGGTAATAACCGATAATACAGTTCTGACACAAAATATGTCATTTGCTAACGCACGTCTATTCCTTGGTCTCTGAGCTGTTCCTTTTTCCTTCCACTGAGCTGTTATTTGTTGTTCCTTTCCTTCTCCCACTTACCTATCGATCTACACTAACTCCATATGCTTGTCATCCTCTGTATGCCATTTTTCTTACATAATTCCTTCATACTTAATAATTTATTCAAATCCATATAATTCTTCACCTATGCAAATTCACCTGTGTGAAGTCTACAGCCTTATAATTGTACTGAGCTTATTTTGCGTACTATGAGAAATCAAAATCTAGAGTGTATGTTCATTCTCCAGTAAGTTAAAAGAAATTTTATTGCAAGAAGATAGTAATTTCATTCAACTGGGCAACTGTCTACCTTATTCTTACTGAACTAGTCACTGATAGGACAGTCATGTAAGATTAATAACTCTCATATTCAGGACATGGTTTATAAATCAGAGCTTTAACCCTGTAGATATTGTAAACCAAATATCCTGTGTATCTTCTATCCACTCAACAGAACTTGGGAGGAACAAACGACAAGTCCTGATTAAAATTTTAAAAACCAAAATATGTGATTTTTTGAAATTTCTCAGTATACATAAATAAAACCAGAGTATCTAGCTTAGAGAAGAAATGGAACTAGCTCGGAAAAGTGGTCATCAATAAAATGCCACGAAGCTAATTTGATTCTCAACACTCTATTAATTGAGAGTATATCAAAAAAGCTTTAGGATTAATAATGATAACAAGTATAAAGAATTCCAGAAGTCTTTCTGAGCTAAGTGATTATATCATTTTCTTGAAAAAATAACAAATATTAGGGAAATATCTACAATTAATTGAGTGTTCTAGCCTAAACATTTTATTATTTATTCATGTATATTTTCTAAACAATATTTACATCCCTCTCTGCCATCCTCTGCATATCATATTGAAAAATAAATGTCTTCTCTTGATAATACATTGTCAGCATGATGAGGATCAATTATTCAGTTCTTCTATAAATATAAAAAAGATATTCATATGATAGGAAAAAATGGTGTGAATGCTACTCTTATCACAGGTTTTCTCTCATCCCTGGAAAATCATTTTCTGCTTTATTATAAATATCCATTTGTTAAGCTTTTTGACGTGTATTTTTAGGCATCTATGCGATAGCTAAGCCTACAAGAGAATTCACTGGTTTATGGAATTCAAAGAAGGTTTTAAGGACTAATCCATAGGAACAGAATAATGTAGTCAAGCCTCATGAATAACCCAAGTCAGTAATTCACACCCAGAAGTTCTATCTTGCCTCCTCTACTCTTTGCATATTGGATTTATTCTTTCTTACTAAACAATGACAGGACACATAGACACAGACAACTCTATAATTTTCTATCTTCTGATTTTTGTCAAGAAAATCAAGACCAGCATTCTTTCATCCCCAGTCTCACAATTCTAGAAAGAGGAACATATTAATGTTGTCTGACTAAGTCACTTGCTAGGAAATATTGAATGTGGTCGGTGGACAGCATCCTATAAAAACACTGCAGCTTCTGTTGAGGGGAAGGAGAACTTAAGCATATCTGAGGGGAGAAAGAGTTTGTTTAGGGGAGAAAAATGGTGCTGAGGATATAATCAATTGATGGAAAAAGCTATTTTTTAATCAATTAGCAAAAGGATTTTAACTCTTTACCAGCTTGCAAACACCTCGTATGTTATATATCACTCTGGGAATTTAGATGAGCTTTTATTGCATCCAAGTAATGCCCAAATCCTCTGTTAAACTCCTCACCATCCATTTGATCTTCAAAATTTACAGGTTAAAAAAAAATTCACAAGATGAAGCATTCATTTGTTTTACATACACTTTACTTCACCAAAGAATTTAAAAGGAGGATCACCTCTTTAATTTCCTCATTATCATTTCTGATTCCAACTAGCCCATGGCTCAAGAAATGGATGGCATTGATAAAAAGCAGAGAGAAAGTGTTTGGCTTTTGCATTCCTACGAAGTAAAGATTCTGGTGATTTAAGAGGTTTTTGGGCATATTTTCGGCAACTCTAAAGGAGTTGTACTTTGCAAATCAACTTTAGCACTGCTCCCTGCCCAGTGCAACACCACCTCTTTCTAACCTTTTATCCATAGTCGGATCAGTGGTCAGTACCACTAGGCAAAACCCTCTGGGGGAAGTTGGGTTAGAGCTCCTGCCTTTTAGTTTTCATTGGTGGCTTCCATGCCATAGGAACTTGAAGCAGTGACCAAGACATTCAAGCATATGTGCCAAGAAAGGCTAGTAGGCTGGACCCTAAGAGAAGGCCCCAGCTTTAGGCTACCAATTTGACTGCTGGAAACAGAACCGAGAACAAGGTCCGCTGAGGCCTTCCTCTGATTACTGCATGAAGGCAGAAAATGAGGGGAAGAGAAAAAAGCACTTGCAAATACTCGGTTTCAGTCTTGCATTCTTACCAATAGGATTAGCAGTTCCTTCTCTTTTAAGAGGTGAGAGCTTGGAAAAGAAACAGGCACAGTCCTTAATGGGCCAAATCAAACTTTTTTTTTTTTAAGTTTTATATATTTATTTGACACAGAGAGACACAGCGAGAGAGGGAACACAAGCAGGGGGAGTGGGGGAGGGAGAAGCAGGCTTCCCGCTGAGCGGAGAGCCCCGGGCGGGACTCGATCCCAGGATCCCAGGATCCCAAGATCACGACCCAAGCCGAAGGCAGACGCCCAACTACTGAGCCACCCAGGCGCCCCGAACCCAATCAAACCTTAACTCCGCCCCGTTCCCATTGTCTGCTTTCATCAGTGCTCCTGAACCTTTTCCCTCCACCAGCTTGAAAGCCCGAGAGCGAGGAGACTTCTGTTTACAAGTCAAAACTAGGGCTTTCAATTCCGCACAGGCTTGCCACAGCCATACTCTCAGAGACTGAAGAAAGTGAAAGCCAGGCGGGGATTTATTCTGAACATATTTATCAGAGGTGAGAAAATACCTATCATGAATACTTACATATCTTTGAATGCCTTATTATAATCTCTTTTCATTTCTCAGAATCAGGTAGACTGACAGAAATAAGAGACAGCAATTTTACAGAAAATGTCAGAGGAACACACTGGGAAAGTTAGACAAAGCTGTTAACTAAGCACTTTGCCTGTTTTTACTTGGTTCACGGCGATATTAACTAGAGAGATTCTTGAGATGAATCTGTTTTATTGCAAGCTTGATTACCTACACATCCCTAAATTATTCCATCATACAAATGACAGCTTATACTTAATGAAAGAGGCCACTTATTTAACTGCTGATTATTTTTGAGAAATCCTTTTAACCTACTTCGCTGTGAAAATGAAAATAAGGAAAAATGTATTTTCACAAATCTTCAAAGGCATGCATTTGCGCTTTTTACAGAAGAAAGGGTGGGATGAATATGGCATGCCTTTCCTCCCACACGTCCTTATTAGGCCTAGAAATTAAGGCATAGAGTAGTAATAAAAAGTATTTTCTCATGGATACAAATGCTACCCCAGAGACCACCGAGAAGACCGAGAGGGTGGCAGGGCGACCAGACACGTCAAGCCATGTGATCTCAGTCCCTGTGCTGGTTTCCGGGAGCACTGTATACATCCCCAACTATCACTGAAGAGCTTGTGTTGCTGGTACTTACCCAGGAGACCCAGAAGTTATTCTTCAAGGAGTGATACAAGCATATTTTTTTAGGGCAATATCATAGGTTTTATTCCCTCCTGTAATTTTAAGGGCTCTTTATTCTGTTCTGAGCTTAGTGGAAAAATATTTTAAATATGACTTTAACACTAATAATCTTGATAAACTTTCTAGCTGAGACATCTAATCCTGAGTATCTCCCTTGCTTTATAAGTAGAATGAAATCGTCACAGGTAGATAATATAGATTTAGTGTCTTTTGTTATATTTTCTAAAGAAATGAGGTACATGTTCCTGTATTAGTCACATGTCATCAATATAAAAATTAAGATATTTTCCACTTTTTTGTACTGAGTCTTCAAACTGCAGTGTTTTTGATATTTACAGTGCATCTCAATTCAGACGAGACATATTTCAAGAATTCAGGCACCACATATGGCTAGTGACTATCATACTGGACAGCATAGCTAGCTCTATGGCGTTATGAAAGTCTGTTAAAAGAATTCATTTTGGAATTACGTATGGAAGTATGATTTCCCATGGATTTTGTTTGATACTTGGGAAAGTAAATTTATCATTTAGGCTTTTTTTTAATCATTTAGGGAGATTTTTTTTAAGATTTTATTTATTTATTTGACAGAGAGAGAGAGCAGAGGCAAGGGAAGCAGCAGAGAGAGAGGGAGAGGCGGGCTCCCCGCTCAGGGACCCCAATATGGGGCTCAATCCCAGGATCCTGGATCCTCAGATCCAGGATCTGAGCCGAAGGCAGACACTTAACCACCTGAGCCACCCAGATGCCCAGATTGGGAGCTTTTTAAATGTTTTCTGTATTCACTTAACTAAGCTAAATCTAGGACAAATCTAATTATACGTAATAATCAGTACAAGTAAATTGCTATCTAATAAATGCTTTCTATCGTCAACCTGAATCTTGGTACTTGGATACCAGTCTCCATTATTTTGTATTTTGTACTAAGGTGCTTTCTAGTTAGATTGGTTTGATAAATTAACATTCCACCCCTGATCTTTCCACCCACAGTGATTCAGCTGACCCAAAAACAAGATTTGTTCTCAGTAAACCCAAATTTCATTTTCTTAGCAATCCTGGAGGGTAACTGCCTGCCCTTCCCTACAGGAAAGTCTTTGTAGAACTGATTATTGGTGAAGTTGCCTCTTCAGAACCCACAGCCCATCAATCCCCATCCAAGCAACCTGAGCAAAGTCATTTTCCCCCAGCGACAGATTCAGCCTGGTCTGGTGCACAGACTAAGCCAACAGCTACTTGCTCTGTGATTTTGAGAAATCCAAAAAGCCCTCATTAGCTCCTAACTAGTTCCCTCAGTTTTGAAACATTGTCCCCCCCAATATTTACTGTATTGGCATTCTCTTCCAGAGCCACACTTTGCTGAAAAGGCAAATATGGTGTAACACATTCAACTCACTGGCGTTCGGTATAGTCCAGACACTAGGTGATAGAGAACCCTTCATTTTAGATTAAGGGAGGAAATAAAAGGGCATGGAGGCCCTCATGAGATAGTGTGATGATGAAAGTGACAGACCCAGAGAGTCTGGAGAGCACTAGTGACTTGGGAAAGATGTGGGCACGCAAAGGAGGGTGATCAAAAAAGAAATACATGAAGGAATAGCACTATTTTATAATTATGTCTTGGGCTGCATTTTTCTAGTAGATCTGAAGTTGAGGATGTTTTGAAAATATTTGATTTGCTTATTCATTTGGAGCATTTGTGCTACCCTACAGACTAAATTCTGGTAAGGTGGACTCAAGTATTTTTAAAAGGGGATTGATTAAAGAATTGAATAAGGGAAACTGTTTAATACAGAGAAAAAGTGAAATAACTAAGTCTACTTGAATCTAGTGCTATTTTGGTAATGAAGTAACCAAATAATTCACTGTATAGAAAATTTGGCATTTTTTTCTGAGACTTTCACAGAAAATATTCTACCCTCTTTTCTATTATTTTTTTCAGTGAGATATTAAGTGCTCACTTTGGGAAAATGTTCAGAAAATCCTCTCTTAGAGTATAATTTTAATGTGTCAGAAACTGTAATTTGTGCCAGAGAACTAAGTGATAGGGGTCCATTGTGGGATTTTAAATACATCCTTAATGGTTTCTAAGTCCTTTTGTGAACTACATTAGCGTGAAATGTTATTTATTTAATCAAATAGAACCATTACTCCCAATAGGAAATGCACAACCCTATCTCTGTTGAGGACTGGAAAGAGCTTCTAGGGTAAAGAACAGAACAGAGCTGGTATTTAGGAGGGCAGATAACAAGACAAAACTGAATGAGTTTGACTGCCTCTTTTATGCCTAAATTCACAAAATGGAATCCATAGAAGATTTAGTTATCCAAATTCCTTTTCACATTGTGCCTCTCCAGTGAACTTCCCTCTTCAGAAGCTCCACAGCTGCTCACACAACTGAATTCTGCGGTGAAGGGTTTTTGAGGCAAGTGCAGAACTGTGACCCAGGTCGGGTCGGATTCCCGCCCTTTTCACATTCACGGGAGGCGTCATCCCAGGGGCTGCTATGTGGGCTATGGGAGCATGCTCTGAATGTTGAAAATGTTGCTCAAAGCAGAGCATCTTTATGAGGTAAAGGCATAGTAAGAATTACTTTTGCTTCTAGAAGGGAGTTATTATATATATGGGTATGGCAGAACAACAGAAGGTAAAATCTGCACCAAGAAAGTTAATACAGTAGTTAAAACCCAGGCTCTGAAACCGGAATAGGTTCAAGTTTCAATTTGGCCACTTGCTAACTGGGTGTGAGCTAACTTTCATTGTTCCAAAGCTGTTTCATGTATCAATGCATCAAAGTAGCTGTTGAAAGAGTTATTATTCTCCATTTGAATGGTGAATAAACAGGCATAGAGAATGTAACTCTCTCACAGGTAGGAAATGAAGAGCCTGGTTTGAATGCAAAACAGTAACTGTTTTGGGCTTTAAGCAAACGTGTGGCACAGTGGACAGAGACTGCTTACTCTTGTTTCAGTTAATCAAACTTTCTTTTCTGTTTGATCATCTGTAAAATGGAAATAAATGCAGGACCCACCTCATGGGGTCACATGTTCACTCATTAACACAGTGAATTTAGCACAGTGCCTGAACCCCAGTAAATATTCAGTAAATGTAGTTTTACCCAAAGCATGCATTTCTCCCAGTCAGTCTCTAGAGAACAATTTATCTCTAAATGTTAATTAGTCAAGACTGCTAAATCTGTTTATTGGCTCAGATTTCCACAACATCTCACCTTAACAGTTGATAAATGTCTCAAGCAGGTGTCATCGGATATTGCAACTGTCAACTGTTATGACTGCATCTGTGGTGGTGAAAATGTCAACATGATACATGAAATGATTAATAATGCAGAAAAGAATAAATTGCTCAGAAGCATGAACCAAAGCCCCTAACGTGTGGAATGATTGCCTATACTTATCTGCCTCATCTGAATCTTTCTGAAGGGCAAGATCTATTCAAAGCAACCCAGATCTTACGCCAGGTGGCAATCTCGAAATACTCTTATGTCAGTCAGCACTCTTTTGACCTGAATTTTAGTGAGGGGACTGAAGGAACTGCATAGTAGGTACGTGCACCTGCTACTTCACATTTAGCAAACAAGTGATATGGAAAAGCAAAAAGCGGTGGTCCAGATGATACACTATGAGGAGTCATTATTGACCTAAATCTCCAGGGGTAAATTAGTAAAAGATAGTGGGTTTTACACTGGACTTTCCTATTATAAATGATTGGGAAAACTTACTCAAGACTTATAAAGACACATATTTAGGTAAGGTATCCAAAGAAAATGTATAGATAATGAGAAATAGGACAACTTTATAAGATAATCCATTTCAAAATTTAGGGTATCATAGACTCAAATGAGGATAGGCTTTTGATATACCATTTCCAGTATTTAGGGACTCAGGGTGATTAAGAGCACTGATCTGGAACCATGATTGGCCTGGGCTCAAACCTTGGCTCTGCCATTTATTATAAGCTGTCTGATTTTAAGCAAATTATGTAAATTCTCTTCACTCCCAATGTCCTCAACAACAAAGGATGATGATAATAATAGCATCTACTTTTAGGTCGTTGTGAGTACTCAACAATTAGTATGTGAAAAAGGAACTCCAAAATCATTTAGAAGAAGTCTGGCTCATTTTTTTTTAAATAAATGTGCTCAACAGGTTTTATTTTACATCTTAAGAAAATGTTATTAGTAGGTAGTGAATTTCCTACAGGTGCATTAATACACTGAGAAAATATGTTAACTATGTAAGGTCACCAGGATGCTATTTACTTTTCAAGTGTTATTTCTGTATTTGGCTAAATAGCTTCATCAAAGCACCTCATACAGCCCCAGAAAAAAAAAATTGCCAAGTGGAATTTAAAGAACAGATTAAAACAGTAATCAAATTGAGGAAGATTTAAACAAAAGGGATGAAATAGTTTAGCCTGTTATTCTTCCTTGATAAATCAAGGAGCAATGTAAATATTCATATGGAGAGATTTAGCAAAGATAAATATAAAGTGCCTCTTGCAGGATGTGACTATCATTAAGTGAGGATACAATTACAAATTAAGGAATTAAAATCTAGTCAGTGGTCTTAAGAACACAATTTCATTATGCTTTGAAAGGAAAGATAAATAGAATTTAGGTTAACCACATAATGTTGCTACTAAAGAAAAGTTAAATTATCAAGCAAAGAAAACAACATTATTATTCTCTTCTTTTATATAGCCCATTTTGTTCAGAAGCAGTGTATTGGGCAAAATGAAGTAATTTGGAGAGAGAGAATATTATAAAAGATATGAATTCTGATGATAAACATAACAATTTTCTATTTAATTGTTCTGCCTGTAATTGACCTAGAAAGAACAGCAAAGGTACTTATTTTCATTCTAAAGATCACATACCAAAATGATAATAACTAGAACAGAAACCAATTATTTTCACATATTAACCAGGCTAAAACAGGAAGTAATAATGTTGAAATGCATTTGTCACAATGTATCATAAATCCAGCTTTGCAAGGAATGATTGCTCAATAACAGGCTTGCAGATTTCCAGAAGCTACAATTCTGTGACCATATTAGCATGTTCCACCAGTAGGTTTTTGTAACATGAATTTTACGACCTTCCTGACCTTGAAAAATGTTTAATTACAGATTCCACAAAGAAAATAAGAAGACTTTATCAATCCATATATTATTACAAATATAAATTGTGGGCCTTTAAACAAGTTTGAATAAGGAATTTTTCACTACGCTTTCTCAATACTCACTCTGCATTGACACCCTGTCATGGATGTATATGTTTTTTACACATTAAATTTGCATTTAAAGCATCTTTGGCAAGCAAGATGCCAACAGGATTCAGGCAGTGAATAAGAAGTTCCTGGGGGCGCCTGGGTGGTTCAGATTGTTAAGCATCTGCCTTCGGCTCAGGTCATGATCTCCAGGTCCTGGGATCGAACCCCATGTGAGGCTCCCAGCTCGGCAGGGAGTCTGCTTCTCCCCCTCCCTCTCCCTCTGCCTCTCTCCCTGCTTGTGCTCTCTCTGTTTCTCTCAAATGAATGAATAAAATCTTAAGGAAAAAAAAAAGTTCCTGTAAGTAGCTATGCCATGAAGAATCACTCTAGTTCTCTTATTGACCTGAAAGTCCTGCTGTAAAGAGAGGAGACTCTTCACTGAGAACAGCTCTGGACACTTGACCTTCAGATTTGCCAGGACAAGAGGATATCCTCACTGTGGGTGGGACCTGGGATTTATTCCCACTTCCACATTAAAACACAATCTACCAACCCTGGATCATAGTCTGTACCCACAGCCCCTTCATTATTTGCAGCCTAACAGGACTGGACACATCCCAACTTCTGTCCATTAAAGGTACATTTAAGATATCTGAGCTCCCTAAGCACTTGAAAAGAAGACATCCAAATGGCCAACAGACACATGAAAAAGTGCTCAACACTGCTCGGCATCAGGGAAATCCAAATCAAAACCTCAATGAGATACCACCTCACACCAGTCAGAATGGCTAAAATTAACAAGTCAGGAAACGACAGATGTTGGCGGGGATGTGGAGAAAGGGGAACCCTCCTACACTGTTGGTGGGAATGCAAGCTGGTGCAGCCCCTCTGGAAAACAGTATGGAGGTTCCTCAAACAGTTGAAAATAGAGCTACCATACGGCCCAGCAATTGCACTACTGGGTATTTACCCCAAAGATACAAATGTAGGGATCCGAAGGGTTACGTGCACCCCGATGTTTATAGCAGCAATGTCCACAACAGCCAAACTGTGGAAAGAGCCAAGATGTCCATCGACAGATGAATGGATAAAGAAGAGGTGGTATATATACACAATGGAATAGTATGCAGCCATCAAAAGGAATGAGATCTTGCCATTTGCAACGACGTGGATGGAACTGGAGGGTGTTATGCTGAGTGAAATCAGTCAGTCAGAGAAAGACATGTATCATATGACCTCACTGATATGAGGAATTCTTAATCTCAGGAAACAAACTGAGTGTTGCTGGAGTGGTGGGGGGTGGGAGGGATGGGGTGGCTGGGTGATAGACATTGGGGAGGGTATGTGCTATGGTGAGCGCTGTGAATTGTGTAAGACTGTTGAATCACAGACCTGTACCTCTGAAACAAATAACACATTATATATTAAAAAAAAAAAAAAGGAGAAGAAGAAGATAGGAGGAAGGGAAGAATGAAGGAGGGGAAATCAGAGGGGGAGACAAATCATGAGAGACTATGGACTCTGGGAAACAAACTGAGGGTTCTAGAGGGGAGGGGGTGGGTGGATGGGTTAGCCTGGTGATGGGTATCAAAGAGGGCATGTATTGAATGGAGCACTGGGTGTTATACACAAACAATGAATCATGGAACACTACCTCAAAAACTAATGATGTAATGTATGGTGATTAACATAATTAAAAAAATGGAGAATATCTGATTAATGGAGACACAGATTGAATTTCTGGATGTCTTTTATAACCACAGTGTATGGTCTCCAGCAATGCACTCTGGGGACTAAATGAGGAACCTTATTTTCATTCCACTTTTAAGGATGTTCTTTTCCAGAGCCTAACATCCTACTAAAACTTATGGGCTAAATCTTGCTTGCTACCTGTTTTTATGTGGCCTGTGAGCTAAAAATGTTCTAAATATTTTAAACGGTTACATTTTAAATGGTTGAGTATCTAAATAACATTCTCAAATTTATCTCTTTCCCTCAGAGCCTAGAATATTATCTTGCCCTCTACTGAAAAAGTTGACCAACTCCTGCTCTAGTTACAGAAAGTAAGGTTTATATCCACTAGAAGTACTCTTTTGTCAGTTGCTTAAGGTCTAGATGATTGCAACTTTCTGCCCATTAAAAGTTTTTATTAGAAATGTTATCAAACAGGTCATTCCACCAATGGCATTGGAGCGTACAGCTCCCTGACTTTAAAGAAATAAGAGAACTCATAAAAATTGAGTTGTAGAATGGCAGTCATATCATTAATGACTCCAGAAAATATCAATTTGTATTTTCCATGTAGTAAAAATAAAAACCCAATGACTATGTGGGTAAAAGAGCTAATATTCCAATACTAAGGAGGATGGTTTTCATTTTCATTGTAAGGTTAGCATTTCCCAACAATTATGTACAGATCTTTACTGCCCCATGAGCTTTTAACAGTTTGAGTTGTTGGTAGTTGTCATATTGAGAAATATTTGTGAAATTTTAGAATAAAACGGTCAGTAGGATTTTCCTGCCGGACTAAGTAGAACCATATTAACTTGGGTTTAGGGGCCTACCCTACATTCCGAATTCTTGAAGTTGAAATAAGTGCTGCACCCCCCCAAGTGATGCGAATGGAACATGAGATATGAGTTTCAGCTCATCAGTTGATGACAATATCAATTTATACTGAACACAAACTAGACCCTGAGATTTTTGTTCTGTGATTGAGAAAAGGCAATCTTTTTATCTTATCTTTATTTTTTTTAAAGATTTTATTTATTTATTTGACAGAGAGAGAGAGACAGCAAGAGAGGGAACACAAGCAGGGGGAGTGGGAGAGGGAGAAGCAGGCTTCCTGCGGAGCAGGGAGCCCGATGCGGGGCTCGATCCCAGGACCCTGGGATCATGGGACCCTCGGACCCTGGGATCATGACCTGAGCGGAAGGCAGACGCTTAACGACTGAGCCACCCAGGCACCCTGAGAAAAGGCAATCTTTTTAAATCTCCTTCTTCAGTGGCCCTGCCACTTCTGCGGAGAGCCTGGCATTCATATTTTAACAGGTAAAATTCTATTTAGAGTGCCTTTCCATCAAGTTTGTATTTGTATATTATTTTTTTTGACGTACAAAAGCATTCTTGGACAAATTGCATCCATGAGTATTAGAACAAATAAAATATTTATGGCTCAAAATTCTTCATGAAACCCTCAATCCACCTACTGTGAGCAGCACATAAATAGTGTTGATGGATTGTCAAGTAGAAAAGAAAAGGAAAAAATAAACAGTACACAAATCTATATCATGCCATGGAATTCAAAGGACATTGTTCCCATTACACACAAATCAGAGCACACAAAGCAATAAAGTTTTCTCAAACTGCTATAGTGCAACAGATGTCAGCAGTGTGCTGTTGAGAAGCCAAAAAAGATAAGAAAAAGTTAGGCTGAGTTCTGTATTTATCAAAATACAAAATACCCAAGTCCTTACTGTAGAAAAAAAAGAAGAAAGAAAAACATTTGTAACATTGAGATGTATTCACAAATAATATTTCCTATATAGTAAACATAAAAAAGAACTTTGAAAGAATTTTGAGTAAATCACAGTCAATATTTAACAAAAGGATAATAACTATATGTAACTGATTCTGTTCAAATGGATGACTTCCCTGTATCACTTTATAGCAACTACCCTTGTCTCATTGTTCTTATCACTGTGTTTTCTTGTCTAGGTTTTGTTTGGCCAACTATTAAGTGGAATTAACAAGAGGATTTTCCTCTACATATCTACTTCAGTAGGTTGTTGTGAGGATTAAAGAGTTCATGTATTTAAACCACTTAGAAAAGAGCTGGGAACATGGTCCACTCTCAAAATATTAACTGTCAACATCATCTCCTCAGAGACCCTATGGTAGATCTGATGGTTAACTCCTTGTGTAAGTTCTTCTTAAGTTCTTAAGCAGAAGCAACAACTTATGCTGTCTTTTTGTCACCCACACACACATAGCTGTAATAATTATGGCTACCACCAAGCCAATGTTGTGCTGTTAAATGTTTAACCATTGATACGCCTGGGGTGGAGAGAGAAACTTCAGTTCTAGTGTTTAGTGATTTCCATCATGCAATTTCAAACTCCAATGAGTTGAGAAAAGTGAAGTTGGGAAAAGAAGCAAAACTGGCTCTTACCAACAATGGCACAAGCTTAAGCACACTACCGCATCCAGCCCTCTCCTGGTTTCTTTCACAGAAAGATGTGTGTTTATCAACCAAGAGGACTATACCTTATGACTGCAAGATTTGGTGACAGGGAGTTACAAGAATCAGTTTATGTTGGAGTCTGAGTGGAATTCTAGTCACAGCAGTCCTCATTCATATTAAGCCTCTCTAATGTCAGTTCAAGGGTAGAACTGTCAAGTAAATTCTTTGTGAATTTGAAGAACAAAATTAAGCTAAACCATGGGAGCACTCAACAAGTTCATAGAAACATATTAATTGCAAAGCACTGTTCTGAACTTTTTGAAGAATGTAAGATACAATATTGCTCTGACCTTCAATTAGCTTATATCCTTATTGAGGTGATAAACCATATGTAGTCAGAAATATTGAAGAGGCAAAAAAAAAAAAGAAATATTGAAGTGGCAATCCACAATATTGTCAGGAAGATGCCCAAGGACAAACCCAATCTTTATTAAAATGCAAGTTATTTCTAGAAAACTTTTTGAATTATTTAAATTACTGGGGCATCTAGGTAGCTCAGTTAGTTAAGCACCTGCCTTTGGCTCAGGTCATGATCTCTGGGTCCTGGGATGGGCACCATGTCGGGCTCCCTGCTCCGCGGGGGGTTTGCTCCTCCTTCTGCCTCTATTCCACACCACCCCACCACCCCACCTCGTGCCCGCTCTCTCGCAAATAAATCACTTTAAGAACTCAAAAAGGTAAATTTTTTTGAGACAAAAATAATTTTTAAGCAAGGAAAGTACCCTTCTCCTTCTAGAGAACACTTTTTTTTTCTTTGAACCAACAAGGAACTGTGTTTTAGGCAGTATGAGTTTATGCCTCACACCCAAACACTCATGTTCAGTTTAAGAGTTTGACCTCTGTGGCATCCTACGCAGCTAGTTAACCAAACTTATGGTTGAATCAGGGTAATTTAACAATAAAATATACAGTGGCAAAAAGAAGTAGGGGCCTGCAATGACAGCTAGGAGATATATTTACAAATTATTCATATTCACTAGAGTATTATATGTAAGAACAAAAGATTTATAGAACTTAAAAGTCCACAGAGAGTGGAGCTGCTAAAATCTATGGAAAATAATAAAACAATAAAAGATATTGGTGGTTTCTATAAGAAACAGGAAGCACTCTGTGTTGATATGGAAATGCTTCAAGATATATTTTTAAGCAGAAAAAAGCAAATTCCTGTCTTTATGATTTGGGAAGGAAGAAAGTTTAGAGAATTTTGTATAAAAAAAAGAAAACCTTACATAGAAATGGGAAGAAATCATAATAGAAGAAAATCAGGAAGTTTTAAAAAACTCCAAAAAGCATTTTGTCCTGTGGAAGATCTGCAGAATAGCAAAGAAAAATACAGCAAGAATAAACACTTGGTGATTATCACAATAGGCTAATCGCGGTGCTAAATGTTCCCCCCACCAATATTTCATTTTATTCTTACTCATCTCTGTGAGGTGAGTTCTACCTGTTAATCCTCTTCCCTACTCACTGTGATGACTCTCACAAATATCGTATGAAGCTAAAAGAAACAAAGCAAAATTAGAAAAATTTTCTTAATAGATGGACATAGACAATTTAATGACCCCAATTCTGAGTTTGTAGCAAGCTATAATGGGAGATGATGTTTAAATTTGAGTGTAAAATAGGGCATTCTAATTTTTATACCTTGGTTAATTCCCTAGGCAGGGGATCATGCATTACACACCACATCACTCCATCACTGAATAAAGACTGGGGCCTCCTTCTGACTGGGTAAAGCCATGCCCACCTAGAAATGATTACTGTTCAGGGAAATGGCATCCATTAATTCACTTCAGTCTAAGTCATGTGTATATTTGCACATTTATGAACCATAGAAAGGGAGGTAGATGCAAAATGACTGGTTTACACCACCTGTACAATAGGCTGTGTTTGCTAATCCTCCTTTATGGAAGTGAGGCTCCTACCCTCCCACAGAAACTGGAAAACAGGGGCCTTATATTTATTGATAATGACACTTCAAAGGGATGACTCACAGGTCCCTGAGAAAGACACTCCTGGCTTACAAAGCTGGCCAGAGGCTGGGAGAAGATTTACATCCAAAAGGGCCAATGAAAGAATGTGTAATTGCAAATTTTTTGGTATAAATGTTCCAAGAAAAGGGAGGTCAGGACACTAGAATCAGTAAGAAATCTATTTAAAGTTTAGTCAAGCTGAGGGGAATGTCAAGCTAAGCTAAGCTTAGTCAAGCTAAGGCCATTTTGGTCACTAAGAAAATGTAACAATAAAGTAAACACAAACACCTAACATTATCAGTGTCAGATCAATGGTCTTTCTGCATAATCTGAGATTTATTTAAAAATAAAAATGAGCACCTGTTCAATTACAGGATCCTTTTCTCATTCACTGTGGCTGATGGCTGTCACCCCCTTGGCTTTTCCTAGATGTAGCTGACTTCCAAACCCGATTGCTAATTTGTGCTACTCTCTAGAGAGATTAGCCTATATATACAACTGCCTTTCAGGCTTAGCCTAACACTTATCTCCCTGACACCTCAAATTAAGCCTGCTCCACCCTGAACTTGCTGTTTCCACATTCAATTGCTCCTTCAGCACACAGCTGCACCATCATCTTCACAGTCAGATAAATTAATATTACTGAAGTACAACTAAAATTATGGAATCAGAGAATCTGGACCAGCCCACAATCTACAGAATTAGGTCTAACCCTTAACAATATGATTCTAACCTCCTTTTCTAATTGCATTGTCCCTGAGAACAACATCCGCTGACCAGGAGCTTCATTCTTCGGTCTACCAAAATAACACTTGGAACAACGGGCCATTGTTCTCACAGCTCTGTACTGGGCTGTGTTTCCTTCTATTTATCCAGAAAGCTTAATGCGAACCTTTTTTTCCCAAACCTCATACATTCATCCTTTAATGCTTATCTTAGTCCCTGACTACTTAGTATAGCATTTGACAAACCCACTTCCTAACACAAATATATCAGTAGTTCAGTCTTCCAGTTTGTTTTGATTTCCTTTCTGGAGTTTAAACATTTTTCTGCCCTATATACATAAATTTATATAATATAAACTTAAATAAATATATACTATAAACTTAAACATAAACTTACTTAAATATAAACTATAAACTTCTGAATTCTAAGTTGTTTAAAACGTCCTATTTCCATAACCCCCTGCGACTGAGCACAGGGCAAGACGCATTTTAATACCCAATATTTGTGAAATAAATGAAAATTAAGCTTTTACATTCAATTCATCCTAGGTTTTAAACAGGGCTTCATTAGTTCCATTGAATGATAACTTTATAGTAGCAGGTATCATGTACGTTTAGTTCATGAAATATCCATGACTGGCATGTTGCCTGGCAAATAGTAGGCACTCAATAAATAGTCGCTTAGTAAATGGAAAAAAAAAATGATTAGAATATTTGAATAAGTAAATCATACCACTGCTGTTAGATTTGCTTACTGCAATATAAGAGACAGAAACGTTCTAAGAATGAAAAATGGTGGGGGCGGGAGGAGCAAGATGGAACAGGAATAGGTGACCTGGATTTCGTCTGGTCTCAGGAATTCAGCTGGATAGGGATCAAACCATTCTGAACACCTACGAACTCAACAGGAGATCGAAGAGGAGAGTAGCAACAACTCTGAACAGAAAAGCCACCACTTACTGGAAGGTAGGACGTGCGGAGAAGTGAATCTGAGGCGATATTCGGGAGGACAGATGGCGGGGCAGAGGGCCTCCGTCAGCCGCTTCTGGCAAGTGCTAGGGCCGCGGAGCACAAAATCGGACCTTTTAGAAGTCGGCTCCGCTGAGGGACGTCGCTGCAGTGGCTAAGCAGGGGGTGGAACCCTCGCGGGACAGTGGGGTCTCAAGACCCTCGGGGTCACAGAAAGACCGGGGGTGCCTGAGTGCGCCAGAGCTCCCAGGTATCAGAGCGGGGAAGCCGGCTGCAGAGACAGAGCCGAGGTGTGGGCTCTCAGCTCGGGGTTGCCATAAACTGTGATCCGCGGCCCAGTCGGGCCACTGCTCCTCCAGCAGGGACCCAACAAGCGACAGATCCGGGGAGACTCCCCTTCCTCCCCCAGGAGGAGCGGCACAGGAGCCCACTGCAGGGATATGCTGGGTTTGGAGACTCCACACGGGGTCGGGTGCCAGAGATAGAAACGCTTGGTCACAGGCCGGGTGAGCACGGAGTGCGGCTGGACACTGGGGAGATGGGAGTGATTGACTGCTCTTCTCTGGGGGTGCACTGAGGAGCGGGGCCCCAGGCTCTCGGCTCCTCTGGGGTGGGAGATTAGGAGGCCTCTGTTTTCACTCTCGTCCTCCAAAGCTGTACCGAGAGCTTTCAGGGAAAGCAAACCCGAGCAGATTACTTAGCCTGGACCGGCAAGGGCGGGGCAATTCCACCTCCAGCAAAGACATCTGAGAACCACAGTAACAGGCCCCTCCCCCAGAAGATCAGCAAGAACAGCCAGCCAAGACCAAGTTTACCGATCAATGAGAACGGCAGAACTCCAGCTCTAGAGGAATACTGCACATAGAATTCATGGCTTTTTCCCCATGATTCCCTACTCTTTCAAAGTTAATGTTTCTTTTTAAAGATTTTATTTGACAGAGACAGAGCAAAGAGAGGGAACACAAGCAGGGGGAGTGGGAGAGGGAGAAGCAGACTTCCTGCTGAGCAGGGAGCCCGATGAGGGGCTCAATCCCAGGACCCCAGGATCATGACCTGAGCCAAAGGCAGATGTGTAGCAACCGAGCCACCCAGGCACCCCTCAAAGTTAATGTTTTTAATTTTTTTTCTTTTTCTATTTTTTTTAATTTTTCTTTTTCCCTTTTTCAACCAATATCTTATACCTTTTTTTAAAAATCTTTTTTATTTTTCATTTTTAGAGTCATATTCTATCCCTTCATTACAGTTAACCTTATGTTTGGTGTAAATATAAGTTGTTCTCTCTTTAAAATTTTGGGATACAGTTTCTTCTAACAGACCAAAATATACCCTAAATCTCTAGTGTATGGCTTTGTTCTAGTCTCCTACCTGATCACATTCTCTCCCATTATTTTTTAATTTCTCTTCTTTTACTTTTTTTTCTTTTGTCTTTTTCTTTTTTAATTATGTTAACCACCATACATTACATCATTAGTTTTTGATGTAGTATTCCATGATTCATTGTTTGCATATAACACCCAGTGCTCCATTCAATATGTGCCCTCTTTAATACCCATCACCAGGCTAACCCATCCTCCCACCCACCTCCCTTCTAGAACCCTCAGTTTGTCTTTCAGAGTCCATGTCTCTCATGGTTTGTCTGTCTCCCCCTCCGATTTCCCCCCATTCGTTCTTCCCCTCCAGCTATCTTCTTTTTTTTCTAACATATAATGTACTATTTGTTTCAGAGGTACAGATCTGTGATTCAACAGTCTTGCACAAAACCTGATAGTATCACAATTCCGGACTTCCAGCTCTATTACAAAGCTGTCATCATCAAGACAGTATGGTACTGGCACAAAAACAGACACATAGATCAGTGGAACAGAATAGAGAGCCCAGAAATGGACCCTAAACTCTATGGTCAACTAATCTTAGAAAAAGCAGAAAGAATGTCCAATGGAAAAAAGTCTCTTCAACAAATGGTGTTGGGAATATTGGACAGCCACATGCAGAAGAATGAAACTCGACCATTTCCTTACAGCACACACAAAAATAGACTCAAAATGGTTGAAAGACCTAAATGTTAGATAGGAGTCCATCAAAATCCTAGAGGTGAAAAAAGGCAGCCACCTCTTCTTTCTTTTTCAACCAACTTCTTCTCTTACCAATTCCTTTTATAAAATCTTTTGTAATTTTCATCTTTGCAGTCATATTCCATCCCTTCATCATATTTACCCTTATTTTTGTACATATATAAGTTTTTCTTTCTTTAAAAGTTTGGGAGGCAGTTTCTTCTAACAGACCAAAATATGCCCAAAATGTAGTGTGCAGCACTGATATATTCACCAGCCTGATCATATCTGATCATATTTTTTTGTTGTTGTTTTCTTTCTTTTTATTTTTTTTCTTTTCTTTTTTTCTTTCTTTCCCTTTCTTTTCCCCCCGGTTTCAGGTCTCTTCTGATTTGTTTAGTGTATATTTTTCTGGGGTCATTGTTACCCTGTTAGCATTTTGTTCTCTCATTCATCTATTCTCCTCTGGACAAAATGACAAGATGGCAAAACTCACCTCAGAAAAAAGAACAAGAGGCAGTACTGACCACCAGGGACCTAATCAATACGGACATTAGTAAGATGTCAGAACTAGAGTTGAGAGTGATGATTATAAAGATACTAGCTGGGCTTGAAAAAAGGATGGAAGATACTAGAGAAAGCCTTTCTGGAGAAATAAAAGAACAAAAACCTAACCAAGTTGAAATCAAAGAGGCTATTAATGAGGTATAATAAACAATGGAGGCTCTACCTGCTAGGATAAATGAGGCAGAAGAGAGAATTAGTTATATAGAAGACCAAATGATGGAGAATAAAGAAGCTGAGAAACAGAGAGATAAACAACTACTATATCACGAGGGCAGAATTTGAGAGATAATTGATACCATAAGAAAAAACAATATTAGAATAATTGGGATCCCAAAAGAAGAAGAAAGAGAGAGAGGGGCAGAAGGTATACTGGAGTAAATCATAGCGGAGAACTTCCCTAATTTGGGGAAGGACAGGCATCAAAGTCCAGGAGGCACATAGAAACCCCCTCAAAATCAATAAAAATAGGTCAACACCCCGACATCTAAGAGTAACACTTACAAATCTCAGAGACAAAGAGAAAATCTTGAAAGCAGCTCAGGACAAGAGGTATGTACCCTCCAATGTTAGAAATATTAGAGTGGCAACAGATCTATCCACAAAGACCTGGCAGGCCAGAAAGGACTGGCATGATATCTTCAGAAAACTTAAAGAGAAAAATATGCTGCCAAGAATACTATATCCAGCTAGGTTGTCATTGAAAATAGAAAGAGAGATAAAAAGCTTCCAGGACAAACAAAAACTAAGAATTTGCAAACACGAAACCAGTCCTACAAGAAATATTGAAAGGGGTCCTCCAAGCAAAGACAGAGCCTAAAAGTAACATACACCAGAAAGGAACACAGACAATACACAGTAACAGTCACCTTACAGGCAATAAAATGGCACTAAATTCATATCTTTCAATAGTTACCCTGAATGTAAATGGGCTAAATGCCCCAATCTAAAGACAAAGGACATCAGATTGGATAAAAAAACAAGACCCACTGATATGCTGTCTGCAAGAGACTCATTGTATACCCTAAGACACATCCAGATTGAAAGTGAGGGGGTGAAAAACCATTTACCATGCTATGGACACCAAAAGAAAGCTGGGGTGGCATTCCTTCTATCAGACAAATTAGATTTTAAAACAAAGACTGTAATAAGAGATGAAGAAGGACACTATATCCTACTTAAATGGTCTATCCACCAAGAAGATCTAACAATTGTAAATATCTATGCCCCTAACATGGGAGCAGCCAATTATATGAACCAATTAATAACAAAAGCGAAGAAACACATTGACAACAATACAATAATAGTGGGGGACTTTAACAACCCCCTGACTGAAATGGACAGATCATCTAAGCAAAAGATCAACAAGGAAATAAAGACTTTAAATGACACACTGGACCAAATGGACTTCACAGACATATTCAGAACATTCCATCCCAAAGACACGGAATACACATTCTTCTCTAGTGCCCATGGAACATTCTCCAGAATAGATCACATCCTAGGTCACAAATCAGGTCTCAACTGGTACCAAAAGATTGGGATCATTCCCTGCATATTTTCGGACCACAATGCTTTGAAACTAGAACTCAATCACAAGAGGAAAGTCGGAAAGAACTCAAATACATGGAGGTTAAAGAGCATCCTACTAAAGAATGAATGGGTCAACCAGGAAATTAAAGAAGAATCTAAAAAACTCATGGAAACAAATGAAAAGGAAAACACAACTGTTCAAAATCTTTGGGATGCAGCAAAGGCTGTCCTAAGAGGAAGGTATATAACAATACAAGCCTTTCTCAAGAAACAAGAAATGTCTCAAACACACAACTTAACCCTACAATTAAAGGAGCTGGAGAAAGAACAGCAAATAAAGCCTAAACCCAGCAGGAGACGAGAAATAATCAAGATCAGAGCAGAAATCAATGAAATAGAAACCAAAAGAACAGTAGGACAGATCAATGAAACTAGGAGCTGGTTCTTTGAAAGAATTAATAAGATCGATAAACCCCTGGCCAGACTTATCAGAAAGAAAAGAGAAAGGACCCAAATAAATAAAATCATGAATGAAAGAGGAGAGATCACAACCAACACCAAAGAAGTACAAACAATTATAAGAACATATTATGAGCAACCATATGCCAGCAAATTAGATAACCTGGAAGAAATGGATTCATTCCTAGAGATGTATCAACTACCAAAACTGAACCAGGAGGAAATAGAAAACCTGTACAGACCCATAACCGCTAAGGAAATTGAAGCAGTCATCAAAAATCTCCCAACAAACAAAAGCCCAGGGCCAGATGGCTTCCCAGGGGAATTCTACCAAACATTTAAAGAAGAATTATCACCTATTCTTCTGAAACTCTTCCAAAAAATAGAAATGGAAGGAAAACTTCCAAACTCATTTTATGAGGCCACCATTACCTTGATCCCCAAACCAGACAAAGACCCCATCAAAAAGGAGAATTACAGACCAATATCCCTGATGAACTTGGATGCAAAAATTCTCACCAAAATACTAGCTGATAGGATCCAACAGTACACTAAAAGGATTATCCACCACGACCAAGTGGGATTTATTCTTGGGCTGTAAGGTTGGTTCAACATCTGCAAATCAATCAATGTGACACAATACATTAATAAAAGAAAGAACATCTCAATAGATGCAGAAAAAGCATTTGACAAAGTACAGCATCCTTTCTTGATTAAAACTCTTCAGAGTGTAGGGACAGAGGGTACATACCTCAATATCATAAAAGTCATCTATGAAAAACCCACAGCAAATATTATTCTCAAAGGGGCAAAACTGAGAGCTTCCCCCTAAGGTTAGGAACGTGGCAGGGATGTCCACTATCACCACTGCTATTCAACATAGTATTAGAAGTCCTAGCCATAGCAACCAGACAACAAAAAGAGAGAAATCCAAATCAAAACCTCAATGAGGGGCGCCTGGGTGGCTCAGTCGTTAAGCGTCTGCCTTCGGCTCAGGTCATGATCCCAGGGTCCTGGGATCGAGCCCCACATCGGGCTCCCTGCTCAGCGGAGAGCCTGCTTCTCCCTCTCCCACTCCCCCTGCTTGTGTTCCCTCTCTCACTGTGTCTCTCTCTGTCAAATAAATAAAATCTTTAAAAAAAAAAAAACCTCAATGAGATACCACCTCACACACAAAGACATCCAAATGGCCAACAGACACATGAAAAAGTGCTCAACATCACTTGGCATCAGGGAAATCCAAATCAGAACCTCAATGCAATACCACCTCACACCAGTCAGAATGGTTAAAATTACAGGTCAGGAAACGACAGATGATGGCAGGGATGTGGAGAAAGGGAAACCTTCCTACACTGTGGGAGGTGGGAATGCAAGCTGGTGCAGCCACTCTGGAGTATGGAGGCTCCTCAAAAGTTGAAAATAGAGCTACTCTATGACCCAGCAATTGCACTACTGGGATTGCACTATCTTTACCCCAAAGATACAAATGTAGGATCCAAAGGGTTATCAGCACCCCAATGTTTATAGCAGCAATGTCCACAATAGCCAAACTATGGAAAGAGCTCATATGTCCATCAACAGATGAATGGATAAAGAAGATGTGGTACATATATATACAATGGAATAAAATGCAGCCATCAAAAAAGAAACAACATCTTGCCATTTGCAATGACGTGGATGGAACTAGAGGGTAATTTGCTAAGTGAAAGTCAATCAGAGAAAGACATATATCATATGATCTCACTGATATGAGGAATTCTTAATCTCGGGAAAAAAACTGAGGGTTGCTGGAGTTGTGGGGGGTGGGAGGGATGGGGTGGCTGGGTGATAGACACTGGGGAGGGTATGTGTTATGGTGAGAGCTTTGAATTGTGTAAGACTGATGAATCACAGACCTGTACCTCTGAAATAAATAATACATCATATGTTAAAAAAAAAGAGAGAGAGAGGGAAGATAGTAGGAAGGGGAAAATGAAGGGGGGGAGGAAATCGGAGGGGGAGATGAACCATGAGAGACTATGGACTCTGAGAAACAAACTGAGGGTTCTAGAGGGGAGGGGGTGGGGGATGGGTTAGCCTGGTGATGGGTATTAAAGAGGGCACATACTGAATGGAGCACTGGGTTTATACACAAACAATGAATCATGGAATACTATATCAAAAACTAATGATGTAATGTACCTTGATTAACATAATAAAATGAAATTTAAAAAGAAAAAGGGTAATAGCAAAATTATTTGTCAAATATAAATAGTATTACCTAGATAATTAAGAAATAATTATCTTTTACAAGACATGTTACTCATATGCAAAATGGTAGGAGTAGATGCAATGGTATACTTTTAATAAACAACACCTTGAGAACATTGTTTAAATAACAACAACAAAAAAAGTTAAGAAACGAATATTGTCAGAGCAGGAAGAAGTCTAAAGCCTGGTAAACAATTTTAACAGAGAATTCACTGGAATCCAATGGAAACCATTGTCCCCACCCCCATCCTCTATTGGCAAGGTGTCACTGGTGTATGTGGGTGGGCTCAATAAGAACTCATTAAGGGCTTTTAAAACTTGTGTAGCAATATTGTCACTGTTAAAGTTTCCTCCACACATTTTCACCTTCTATAGTTTCTTTCACTTTGCAAAATCGTAACAGTGGTGCTGGGAAAAGTAATCACCTAGGATTTTTGCAGTCAAAAGCACAAATGGAGGAACACCTCAGTGGCTCAGTCACTTGAGAATATGGCTCTTGGTTTCAATTCAGGTCATGGTCTCAGAGACCTAGGATGGAACTCCCCGTCAGGCTCCTCTGCACTAGGCGTGGAGTCTGCTTGTCCCTCTTCCTCCCCCTCTTCTCTTCCCCAGCACTCCTGCTCTCTCTCTCTCTCTCAAATGAATAAATAAAATCTTAAAAAATAAGGGGGGGCAGTGGAAAAATTCTTAGTTTTAGCCGTAAGAATTCCTCAGTTTCAAGGTCATTAGGGTGTGGAATTTTACTCAGCCATGTATCTGCAATTTTAGAGATGAAAATGATTTCCTAATAATTTTCCAAGAATACAGAATACATACACCACAGAGTTAAATGTATTTGAAACAAGATGTGAATCTAATTTTAGATTATTTTAAAGGAATGATTAATTGGTTTAAGTTATTATTTCAGTGACTCCCAAATGATTGGCAAAGAGGTAATATTTTAAGTCCAAGCACACAATGAAGAAGTTGGCCTTATCCTAATGTACTGCTGTAGAAACTCTGACCCAAAAGCTACCTCAGGTTAGTGTTCAGAGCTATAGAACCTTTACCAAATCATAATGGTTTGTCTGCTCAGATTAAAACAAATTCAAGAGAGTTGCTCTCAATTCAAATAAAGCTGTTAAAGCAATTGCTATTCATCTATTTAAGCAAGCATGTGTTTTCTTAAAAGTACATTTTGTGGGGTGCCTGGGTGGCTCAGATGGTTAAGCGTCTGCCTTCGGCTCAGGTCATGATCCCAGGGTCCTGGGATTGAGTCCCGCATCGGGCTCCCTGCTTCTCCCTCTGCTTCTCTCTCTCTCTCTCTCTCTCTCTCATGAATAAATAAATAAAATCTTTAAAAACAAAAAGTATATTTTGTATCTGAATTATTCTTAAAATCAAGAGAATAAAAATTATGGCAAAGTTAATGGGTGCATATATGCATTTATAATTCTAAATGCCAGCATTTATATATTTTTTAATTTTTTATTGTTATGTTAATCACCATACAGTACATCATTAGTTTTTGATGTAGTGTTCCATGGTTCATTGTTTGTGCATAACACCCAGTGCTCCATGCAGAACGTGCCCTCTTTAATACCCATCACCAGGCTAACCCATCCACCCACCCCCTCCCCTCTAGAACCCTCAGTTTGTTTTTCAGCGTCCATCTTCTCTCATGGTTTGTCTCCCCTTCCGATTTCAACCCCCCATTCTTCCCCTCCTGCTATCTTCTTCTTTTTTTTTTCTTAACATATATTGCATTATTTGTTTCAGAGGTACAGGTCTGTGATTAAACAGTCTTACACAATTCACAGCGCTCACAGTAGCACATTCCCTCCCCAATGTTTATCACCCAGTCACCCCCACCCTCCCACCCACACCACTCCAGCAATCCTCAGTTTGTTTCCTGAGATTAAGAATTCCTCATATCAGTGAGGTCATATGATCCATGTCTTTCTCTGATTGACTTATTTCACTCAGTATAACACCCTCCAGTTCCATCCCCGTCATTGCAAATGGCAAGATCTCATTCCTTTTGATGGCTGTATAATATTCCATTGTGTATATATACCACCTCTTCTTTATCCATTCATCTGTCGATGGACATCTTGGCTCTTTCCACAGTTTGGCTGTTGTGGATATTGCTGCTATAAACATTGGGGTGCACGTACCCTTCGGATCCCTACATTTGTATCTTTGGGGTAACTACCCAGTAGTGCAATTGCTGGATCGTATGGTAGCTCTATTTTCAACTGTTTGAAGAACTTCCATACTGTTTTCCAGAGTGGCTGCACCAGCTTGCATTCCTGCCAACAGTGTAGGAGAGTTCCCTTTTCTCCACATCCCCGCCAACATCTGTCATTTCCTGACTTGTTAATTTTAGCCATTCTGACTGGTGTGAGGTAGTATCTCATTGAGGTTTTGATCTGGATTTCCCTTACGCCGAGCGATGTTGAGCACTTTTTCACGTGTCTCTTGGCCATTTGGATGTCTTCTTTGGAAAAATGTCTGCTCATGTCTTCTGCCCATTTCTTGATTGGACTATTTGTTCTTTGGGTGTTGAGTTTGAAAAGTTCTTTATAGATTTTGGATACTAGCCCTTTATCTGAAATGTCATTTGCAAATATTTTCTCCCATTCTGTCGGTTGTCTTTTGGTTTTGTGGATTGTTTCTTTTGCTGTGCAAAAGCTTTTTATCTTGATGAAATCCCAATAGTTCATTTTTGCCCTGGCTTCCCTTGCCTTTGGTGATGTTTCTAGGAAGAAGTTGCTGTGGCTGAGGTCGAAGCCGTTGCTGCCTGTGTTCTCCTTTAGGATTTTGATGGACTCCTGTCTCACGTTTAGGTCTTTCAACCATTTGGAGTCTATTTTTGTGTGTGGTGTAAGGAAATGGTCCAGCTTCATTCTTCTGCATGTGGCTGTCCAATTTTCCCAACACCATTTGTTGAAGAGACTGTCTTTTTTACATTGGACATTCTTTCCTGCTTTGTCAAAGATAAGTTGACCATAGAGTTGAGGGTCCATTTCTGGGCTCTCGATTCTGTTCCATTGATCTATGGGTCTGTTTTTGGGCCAGTACCATACTGTCTTGATGATGACAGCTTTGTAATAGAGCTGGAAGTCCGGAATTGTGATGCCGCCAGCTTTGCTTTTCTTTTTCAACATTCCTCTGGCTATTTGGGGTCTTTTCTGGTTCCATACAAATTTTAGGATTATTTGTCCATTTCTTTGAAAAAAGTGGATGGTATTTTGATGGGTATCGCATTGAATGTGTAGATTGCTCTAGGTAGCTTTGACATCTTCACAATGTTGGTTCTCCCAATCCATGAGCATGGAACGTTTTTCCATTTCTTTGTGTCTTCCTCAATTTCTTTCATGAGTATTTTATAGTTTTCTGAGTACAGATCCTTTGCCTCTTTGGTTAGATTTATTCCTAGGTATCTTATGGTTTTGGGTGCAATTATAAATGGGATCGACTCCTTAATTTGTCTCTCTTCTGTCTTGTTGTTGGTGTATAGGAATGCCACTGATTTCTGTGCATTGATTTTATATCCTGCCACTTTACTGAATTCCTGTATGACTTCTAGCAGTTTTGGGGTGGAGTGTTTTGGGTTTTCCACATAAAGTATCATATCATCTTTAAAGAGTGAGAGTTTGACTTCCTCTTTGCCAATTTGGATGCCTTTGATTTCTTTTTGTTGTCTGATTGCTGTGGCTAGGACTTCTAATACTATGTTGAATAGCAGTGGTGAGACTGGACATCCCTGCTGTGTTCCTGACCTCAGGGGGAAAGCTCTCAGTTTTTCCCCATTGAGAATGATACTCACTGTAGGTTTTTCATAGATGGCTTTCATGATATTGAGGTATGTACCCCCTATCCCTATAGTCTGAAGAGTTTTGATCAAGAAAGGATGTTGTACTTTGTCAAATGCTTTTTTCTGCATCTATTGAGAGGATCATATGATTCTTGTTCTTTCTTTTGTTAATGTATTGTATCACGTTGATTGATTTGCAGATGATGAACCAACCTTGCAGGCCAGGGATAAATCCCACTTGGTCATGGTGAATAATCCTTTTAATGTACTGTTCGATCCTATTGGCTAGTATTTTGGTGAAAATTTTTACATCCAAGTTCATCAGGGATATTGGTCTGTTATTCTCCTTTTTGATCGAGTCTTTCTCTGGTTTGGGGATCAAGGTAATGGTGGCCTCATAAAACGAGTTTGGAAGTTTTCCTTCCATTTCTATTTTTTGGAACAGTTTCAGGAGAATAGGTATTAATTCTTCTTTAAATGTTTGATAAATTCCTCTGGGAAGCCATCTGGCCCTGGGCTTTTGTTTGTTGGGAGATTTTTGATGACTGCTTCAATTTCCTTAGTGGTTATAGGTCTGTTCAAGTTTTCTATTTCATCCTGGTTCAATTTTGGTAGTTGATACTTCTCTAGGAATGCATCCATTTCTTCCAGGTTATCTAATTTGCTGGCAAATGGTTGCTCATAATATGTTCTTATAATTGTTTGTATTTCTTTGGTGTTGGTTGTGATCTCTCCTCTTTCATTCATTCTTTTGTTGATTTGGGTCATTTCTCTTTTCTTTCTGATAAGTCTGGCCAGGGGTTTTTCAATCTTGTTAATTCTTTCAAAGAACCAGCTCCTAGTTTCGTTGATCTGTTCTACTGTTCTTTTGGTTTCTAGTTCATTCATTTCTGCTCTGATCTTGATTATTTCTCTTCTCCTGCTGGTTTAGGCTTTATCTGCTGTTTTTTTTTTTTTTTTTTTTATCTAGATCCTTTAGGTGTAAGGTTAGGTTGTGTATTTGAGACCTTTCTTGTTTCTTGAGAAAGGCTTGTATTGCTCTATACTTTCCTCTCAGGACTGCCTCTGCTGCATCCCAAAAATTTTGAACAGTTTTGTTTTCATTTTCATTGGTTTCCATGAATTTTTTTAATTCTTCTTTATTTCCTGGTTGACCCATTCATTCTTTAGTAGGATGCTCTTTAGCCTCCATATATTTGAGTTCTTTCTGACTTTCCTCTTGTGATTGAGTTCTAGTTTCAAAGCATTGTGGTCTGAAAATATGCAGGGAATGATCCCCATCTTTTGGTACCGATTGAGACCTGATTTGTGACTTAGTACGTGATCAATTCTGGAGAATGTTCCATGGGCACTAGAGAAGAATGTGTATTCCGTTGCTTTGGGATGGAATGTTCTGAATATGTCTGTGAAGTCCATTTGGTCCAGTGTATCATTTAAAGTCTTTATTTCCTTGTTGATCTTTTGCTTAGATGATCTGTCCATTTCAGTCAGGGGGGTGTTAAAGTCCCCCACTATTATTGTATTGTTGTCGATGTGTTTCTTTGCTTTTGTTATTAATTGCCTTATATAATTGGCTGCACCCATGTTCGGGGCATAGATATTTACAATCGTTAGATCTTCTTGTTGGATAGACCCTTTAAGTAGGATATAGTGCCCTTCCTCATCTCTTATTACAGTCTTTGTTTTAAAATCTATTTGTCTGATATAAGGATTGTCACCCCAGCTTTCTTTTGGTGTCCATAGCATGGTAAATGGTTTTCCACCCCTTCACTTTCAATGTGGGGGTGTCTTTGGGTCTAAAATGAGTCCCTTGCAGACAGCATATCGATGGGTCTTGTTTTTTAATCCAATCTGATAGCCTGTGTCTTTTGATTGGGGCATTTAGCCCATTTACATTCAGGGTAACTATTGAAAGGTGTGGATTTTGTGCCACTGTATTGCCTGTAAAGTGACTCTTACTGTATATTGTCTATTCCTTTCTGGTCCATGCTGGTTTTAGGCTCTCTCTTTGCTTAGAGGACCCCTTTCAATATTTCTTGGAGGGCTGGTTTCGTGTTTGCAAATTCCTTTAGTTTTTGTTTGTCCTGGAAGATTTTTATCTCTCCTTCTATTTTCAATGACAGCTTAGCTGTATATAGTATTCTCGGCTGAATATTTTTCTCGTTTAGTGCTCTGAAGATATCTTGCCAGTCCTTTCTGGCCTGCCAGGTCTCTGTGGATAGGTCTGTTGCCAGTCTAATGTTTCTACCATTATAGGTTACATATCTCTTCTCCTGAGCTGCTTTCAGGATTTTCTCTTTGTCTCTGAGACTCGTAAGTTTTACTATTAGATGTCGGGGTGTTGACCTATTATTATTGATTTTGAGAGGGGTTCTCTGTGCCTCCTGGATTTTGATGCCTGTTTCCTTCCCCACATTAGGGAATTTCTCTGCTATAACTTGCTCCAATATACCTTCCGCCCCTCCCTCTCTTTCTTCTTCTTCTGGGATCCCAATTATTCTAATGTTATTTTGTCTTACTGTATCGCTTATCTCTCGAATTCTGCCCTCGTGATCCAGTAGTTGTTTATCTCTCCTTTCTCAGTTTTTTTTCCCATCATTTGGTCTTCTATATCGCTGATTCTCTCTTCTGCCTCATTTATATTAGCAGTTAGTGCCCCCATTTTTGATTGCACCTCATTAATAGCCTTTTTGATATGGACTTGGTTAGATTTTAGTTCTTTTATTTCTCCAGAAAGGGTTTCTCTAATAACTTCTACGCTTTTTTCAAGCCCAGCTAGTATCTTTAAAGTCATGATTCTGAACTCCAACATCACACTAATGTCCGTATTGAGTAGGTCCCTGGCAGACGGTACTACCTCTTGTTCTTTTTGCTGAGGTGATTTTTTTCGTCTTGTCATTTTGTCCAGAGGAGAACAGATGAATGAGAGAACAAAATGCTAACATGTTAACAACGTTCCCAGAAAATATTCTCTAATCAAATCAGAAAAGACCTGAAACCAGGGGAAAAGAAACGGAAAGAAAAAAAAAGAAAAAAGAAAAAGAAAAAGATAAAAACAAACAAAAACAGAACAAAACCAAAAAAAAAAAAACAGAATATGATCAAATATGATCAGGCTGGTGCATAGATCAGTGCCACACACTAGATTTTGGGTGTATTTTAGTCTGTTAGAAGAAAGTGCCTCCTAAAATTTTAAAGAAAGAAAGACTTATAAATGTACAAAATAAGGGTTGATACGATGAAGGGATGGAATATGAGTGTAAAGATGAAAATTATAAAATTTTTAAAAAGGAATTGATAAGAAGGTGTTTGAAAAAATAAAGAGGAGGATTAAAAAAAAGGAAAGAAAGAAAAAAAAGAGGGGGGAGAGAATGTGATCAGGCAGGAGACTAGAACAAAGCCATACACTAGAAACTTACGGTATATTTTGGTCTGTTAGAAGAAACTGTATCTCAAAATTTTAAAGGGAGAACATCTTTTATATATATCTGCCAAAAATAAGGGTAACTACTATGAAGGGATAGAATATGACTCTAAAAATGAAAAATAAAAATGATTTTTTTAAAAAGGGATTGATGTTGGTTGAAAAAGGGAAAAAGAAAAATTTAAAAAAAAGCAGTTAAAAATTAACTTTGAAAGACTAATGAATCATGGTAAAAAAGCCATGAATTCTATATGCAGTATTCCCCTAGCGCTGGAGTTCTGCCGTTCTCATTGATTGGTAAACTTGGTCTTGGCTGGTTGTTCGTGCTGATCTTCTGGGGGAGGGGCCTGTTGCCGTGGTTCCCAAATGTCTTTGCTGAGGCGGAATTGCCCCGCCCTTGTCGGTCCGGGCTAAGCAATCTGCTGGGGTTTGCTCTCGGGAGCTTTTGTTCCCTGCAAGCTCTTGGTACAGCTTTGGAGGACGAGAGTGAAAATGGCGGCCTCCCAATCTCCGCCCTGGAGGAGCCTAGAACTCGGGGCCCCGCTCCTCAGTGTGCCTCAGAGAAAAGCGGTCAGTCACTCCCATCTCCATGGTCTCCAGCCGCACTCCATGCTCACCCGGCCTGTGATCGAGCGTTTCTATCTCTGGCACCCGACCCCGTGTGGAGTTTCCAAACCCAGCAGATCCCTGTGGTGCGCTCCCACGCCACTCCTCCGGGGGAGGAAGGGGAGTCTCCCCGGATCTGCCACTTGTTGGGTCCCTGCTGGAGGACCAGTGGCCTGACTGTTTTGCCGATCACAGTTTATGGCAACCCCAAGCTGAGAGCCCGTGCCTCAGCTCCGTCTCTGCAGCCAGCTTCCCCCCTCTGATACCTGGGACCTCTGCTGCACTCAGGCACCCCCAGTCTTTCTGTGACCCCGAGGGTCCTGAGACCACACTGTCATGCGAGGGTTCCACCCCCAGCTTAGCCACTGGAGCGACATCCCTCAGCAGAACCGACATAAAAATTCCGATTTTGTGCTCCGCCGCTCTATCACTTGTCAGAAGCGGCCGACGGAGGCCCCCTCCCCCGCCGTCTATCCTCCCGAATATCGCCTCGGATTCACTTCTCCGCATGTGCTACCTTCCAGAAAGTGGTCACTTTTCCGTTCAGAGAGTTGTTGCTACTCTCTTCTTCGATCTCCTGTTGAGTTCGTAGGTGTTCAGAATGGTTTGATCCCTATCCAGCTGAATTCCTGAGACCAGATGAAATCCAGGTCTCCTACTCCTCTGCCATCTTGCTCCCCCATTCAGCATTTATATTTATTAAAATCAGAGCTTATGAGTAGAACTTGGAGGTTCTTCAAACGTGAAGATGAAAGTTTGACAATGTGCTCTCTTGTCCCCAGAGCAACTCTTAGTAACCACAGCTAGGAGTAAGCCTGGGAAGCCATATTTCTTAACTTCTTTTTTCATTTACTCTTCTAATTTGATTTTCCATTGGCCCACTGTATTTTGGCAGTAATACTGACATAATATGATGACGCAATTTACTACAAATTAGGTGTGAAGTCATCCAAGAGGAACCAGTGTTATCTCAAAGAAAAATTAAGTGTTCGGACAGATTGCACTAGACAATAAAGGCATAAGATTTTACTTAATCTCCCTCAGTGCAAGAGGGAAACTGCACAATATGGTGGTCCTTATTTACAATTAGCACTATTTCTTTACATATATTGCAGCAACAAGTACAAAGAAACATATTCTTTCAAAGTTAAAGAGTATGATACTGACCAAATTCCTCAATAGCATGGACTCTATTTTTATTGTATTTTAATGGGCTTAGTATGTAAAACATAGAGACTACTGAATAAAATATAGGCTTTCAATCATTTCTATATTTAAAGTGGAAATGTTCTGTATTTCACTGTTTGCCTAAAAATTCCATTTTGAAGAATTTACTAACACCTTATATTCAGTTGTCTTGGTAAGATGTATAATGGGTTTTGCAGCATTCAGTTTTTAGTGATATCTTCTGATTATCCTGAAATAATTAGGTGCTTTTCTCCTTTGTCATGGCACTAAGGATAATGTTGACCTTGACCACTTTCACCTAACAAATGGAGGAAATGTGCAGTTTTTGTGCAACTGTCCATTTTATTACAGGGCTTTTTATTTTCACTTTTATTTATGAGACAGGTCAGTTACATAAAATACTAAAAGTAAACACATAGTTCAGGTGTCACACTCATTTTTCGATGTGAGGGAGAGGAGGAAGTGTTACTTAAGAAAATGTCTGAAGATTTTATTTCTGGGTAGGATTATAACCATTGACTCTCAGACTTTAAATCTATGTCGTCTACTCTGATTCTTCCTTCAAATATGACTCTTCTATACCATATGCTCAGGGGGTCTCATCCCCTCAGCCTCCCCAGTGGCAAAACCCCTGCCATCTCATTAGGTAGCTGTTGTCAAAATAAGTAAATCTTCCTCCTTAAAATTAGCATTAATGAGAAATGATACGATTACCAGTCATGAACTGAATGGAAAAAAATAAAATAGAGAAAAAAACTAAGATAATCCAAATTGATGGCTTAGTAGACTAATAGATCCAAATGTAAAGACTTTCTCTTTGAAACAAGTAAGAGGATTCCACTTAAAATAACAAGAAATACAACTTCTTAGGAAAAAGCTTAACAGAACTGTGCAGAATATATCTGAAGAAAAGTTTAAGACTCCCCTGATGAACATAAAAAGAAATATGAAAAACTAGAAGGCATCCACTGCTTTTAAAAACAAGGTGTTGGGTTTTTTTTAGTGTATTATAATGTTCAATGTGCTTTCAATTAAATCCCAACAGGAATATTTTTAATTCACCAAAATAATACTAAAGTTTATGTGGAAATTAATCTGTGAAATTAGCAGAGTTCTAAAGAAGAATCTTAGGTTATTTTGTTCAAATGCATTATACAATACTTCAAACATACAAAATAGTATTTATGACATATAAAATACAAAGTGGAATAAAACACTGCCCAGCTTAATAAATTAAACTTCAACAGATTCTAATATTATCCACTCCCTTATGTCCAGGTTTTAAAAAGTCCTATCATTTGCATTTATCATTACTTTCTCGGTAGTTTTACTACAGATGAGCATGTCCTAAAATATTATATTTTTCATACCTTTAAAATTTATATAAATAAACTTGTGTAGTGATCCAGAACTTGCTTGTTTTTACCCACAAGTTGTCAATGAGATTTATCCATGTTGAGATTATATATGTATACACTATATAATAATATATATAATTCATATTATATGTATACCATATATATGGCATTCCATACGGTACTGTATGAATATACAGTTTATGTACTAAATCATTTCTCAGTGAGAAATTTAGTTATTTCTAGATTTTGATTCTTAAAAGAACTTTTGCAGGGAATGCTTTAGAGAAATTTCTGAGTCCATAAGATATTTGCATCTTTAAACTTAATAGATAGTACCAAATTGTTTTGCCAAGTAGTATACAAATTTACAGCTCTATCAGCAATGTGTAAGCACCTCCAATATTTCATATCTTTACCAACACCAGGTATTGTAAGACTTTAAATATTCATCAATTTAGTAGGTGTAAGAAGTTATTCTCAGAGTAGTTTTAATTTCATTTACTTGCTTATATCTCATTATTATTATTACACTGAATCTGTTTCATTTTATTCATTATTTTTATTCTACTATGGGAAAGGCCCATCCATGTCTTTGGGCTATTTTTTGTTATACAACTTTTCATTTAATTTTATTTATAGGCAATCATATATTTAGGATCATAATATTTTGATAGTTTTAACTTTGAGAAATTACCATTTCTCAATTGCTTTTTTTCTTTTTTATGATCTGTATAAATGGTTCTTGATAAAAAGAAGAGATCAGTAAAAATGGTAAAATGGTAAAAATGACCAGTGCATTGTAATCTAAAACTACTATAAGACGTAAGTGACTTTAAAGATCAGGAAATGAAGCTACAGTTCATTTATAGAACATAATAAAGACCTCAATACTGATAAGGAAAAACTCCAACTCTCATTTGAAATCTCTTCCCACCAAACATGATAAACCCACAGTTCATATGGAATGAGTAAGTAATGGAAGGATACATTGGTTTGTTCTCTCAAAATGTTCTATGAAATTATTCTGACAATTTCATTATTTCCCAGTTATTTTTGTGAATAGCAAGTATCAGTTTTCATAACCGAACCTGTAATCTTGTTCAGGAACAATCAATTCCTGTGGTAAGCTTGAACAGTAACCAACTGCCTAAGCTTCCTATTTTAGCACATTTTTCATGTATAATCAGCATATAGAAAGTATGTTATTACTTCGCAATAAACCACAGCATGGTCTTCAACAATTTTGCATGTTTTCCTATCTTGAATATTTAAAATGTCATCATTTTTTTCTTGGAGCTGTGGCTTGTCTAAAATATAATTTATTACTTTAAAAAATTTTCCATGAGCAAAAATAAATGACTTAGAATACATTAATATCTAATGCATGCCATTTATATACATATTTACAATCTTTTTTGCCCAGAACCATGTAGACAGCCATCTTCCAAGTAACAATCCTAGTAATATTTTACTTTAACAGAGATAATAAAAATATGAAATTTATGATTTTGAAATTGCAAATGTTCTGTGCAATAATTTTCTATAATAGTAATACAGATTGAACAGAAATGAATAAGCATTGCTCTTTCAAAATTAACACTACAAAAATTGTGCTAAAAATGGGATTTTTTACTGACCTTCATGCTACCTTCTCCTGTGCCTCTTAGTAACCCAGAATTCAATACTTCATGTCTTGATTACCTAGTTCAAAATCTCCCCAAGCACCAAACCACATAATGAGCTCACAATATCCCTCCTGGCTTCTTAAAATATAAGTAAATTGGCAATAGAAAATAGGAAATGAAGAGAGAAAAAGTGTAAGTCAAATGAGGAAAATGTGATGCTTTGGTATTTACTTTGTATTTTCCAAAGATAGTAACTATTTGAAAGGTTAACTTTCTTTTTCTTTTTTTCCCCTTAAAGTTGTATTCCCATGACACTTCTTCATGGAAGAAAAAAAAGTAACACATGTGAAGTAGTGCTCAACACCATCAGAAACCAAAGAAGTTAAATTAAAATATATTTTTGTGGTAAGTATATGGAAAGATAGAGACAGGAAAAATGTATATTGTTGATGGCCAAGGTCAGTTCTCATTGTCCAGCACCCATATCACACCAGTTAGTGATTATTTTCAATATAACCTGTATGTATCTCAATGATATTAAGGATGCAGTGAAATATAAACTAATATTTTACTACTGGAGTTTAGTAAGCTCTTTGAAGGGGATAATTTGATAATACCTTTCAAAATCAATACATTTTCCTTTGAACAAGTAATTCCATATACAATGAACTATTTTAAGGAAATAGCTAGGAATTCCACGGGGTTTTTTTTTAATTGCTACTTAATATTTTTAAAGTTATGGCTTTTAACACTCAATAAATTGGGGATGCCTGGGTGGCTCAGTTGGATGGACATCCGATTCTTGATTTCAGCTCGGTCATGATCTTAGGGTGGTGGGATCGAGCCCCATGTTGGGCTCTGTGCTGGGCATGGAGCCTGCTTGGGATTCAATCTCTCTCCCTCTGCCCCTGCCCTCCCCTGCTGGCATGGATGCTCTCTCGCTCTCTAAAAAAAATAAATAATAATAAATAAATACTCAGTAAATTGTAATTCATCTCTACAATGTTTTAAAAGCATCAAGTGATTTTTATAACATGACAAGAAAATATGCTGACAAATAAGATTTCAAATAAGTGATACATATACATATCACATGATGATGAAAGAAAAACAACAAAAACAGCTCAAGGTAGTAAGAATTTTATTTTTACCTTTATGTTTCTTACTATTTTCCAGCACAACTGTGTCAATAAAATGTGCATCTTTATGACTCAAATAGATTTAATGTAACTATTTTATATTAAAACTACTTCTGAACTGAAAAATATTTCTTTTACACTCATAAAGCAGAGGGGAAAGAAATGTTAATAGTACAGATTATGCACACTAAACATCAAACTACATAATTAGCAAGAATCAGAGATCACTATCACTGTCTTCACATATTGTCTGCTTTTGAATTGAGCTTTAAGGTGTTTCAGCAGACCTTGTTCACATATCCACTGTGTGCTCCCACCCCCACACCCCTGCCACTCCAGCATGGTGACTGTTTGTTCCCTGACTTACTATGTGGAGGAAATGTGTTGGAGGGAGCAGGAGTTCAGTGGAAAAGATGCTGTAACGGGCCACTGAACAAAAAGGCAGGGGAGGCAGGGTTGACAAGGGCAGATGTTTTAACTCTTGAAAACATCATAGCTGGAAAAAAATCAAATCCATCCTTAATCTGTATCTATGAAAACTAAATAAAACTCCAAGGACTCCCATTTTCATTTTATGATAATTTCCAACTTTTGTGATGTAAAAACTTAGGGAATGACAATTATTTAACGGGTTGAATTCACACAAAATTGACTTGAATTTTCTTGACTATTTCAAATAGTATGGATTAGTCACTTGGGGAGAGTTATTTTTAAACATCAGCCACTCACTCCGCATTGCATGACCAAAAATTTTCCGAAGCACTACACACAGAAAATAAGAGTATAATGTTCACGCATCTTTTTTATTAGTGGGCTAGGCCTGAAGATGGGCTTATTCTGTAAATAATGGAAGGAAAGATGGCCGTCTTTGAAAGTTTTGAGAATCAGTAATTAAGCATATGCTTTGAAAGAAGGTAAAACAGGACCAAATCCATCATTTATTAACATTAATTTCAGTACTAAAGAATAGAAATCAGAAATCAGTTCTCTCAGTGAAGTACAAAGAAAGAACAATAACAATGTTTATTTTCCTTGCCCATCCACTTTTAGGCAACAAATCCCCTGAATCTCCCTTAATGTGTTTATCCCAAAGAAGAGATACCAAAAGGGTGAGGGCTTCTTTTGCCTCTAGCACTAGCTAACATAATAAGAAACAGTCCTCTCAGCTCCATCAAAGGCTGACAAGACAATTGTGGTGGAATGGCCTTGGGTGCTGGGCCAGAGACCTGTGGGGATGCCTCAACTAGTTCTGTCCTCATAGCCATGGAGCTGAGAGCCTGCCATTCCTCAGGAGGCAGGTGAAATGACAAATGGAAATCTGAGAACAGAGATAATGAAGAGGAAAAACAGTGGTTGCTTTTGAGGCTCTAAATGGTGCTTCAACACTTAAAGGAAAGGTCAAGATTTTAATGTTGTCAGAACTATAGCTGCCCATAATTTCAAAACCAAGCAGTTTGTTAGGCCAGTAAATTACATCTTGATGGCATCCAACACCAAAATTTACTAGAATTCTGACATGTATGAATGACAGCATTTCAAAAACATTTACCTTTATCATAGCAGAAACTTCTTACAGAACTGTCATATCAATTTTATTTGCAAGCCCAGCATAAAGAAAGGAAAAGTGGTATTTGTGAGGGAGGGGAAAAAGGGAGGAAGAATACCTCCTCACTTTTATTTCTTCTACCAACTCCAGGCTGGTACCAGCATCTTGTTCTCTGCTGCTCTGGGGTCACCGAGATTTATGTCAAACTTCAAGGAAATGAGTAATGTGCATTCCTTAATAGAGTCATGAGAAGAAGTTATACTATCCCTGCATATTTGCCTGAGCAATGGTAGAATCTTGAGGGAAGGTGGAAGTTAACTTCGTATTCTGTAACGGGTTGTCAGTGGAGTGGAAAGAAATTGCCCATCAACTGATTTCTGATGAAACTGATAGTTCTAAAGTATCATGCTAAGAAAAATTAAAAAGCATTCCAAGACACTTTGATGAAAAGAATGAAACTGGACCACATTTTTATACTATACACAAAAATAAACTCAAAATGGATGCAAGACCTAATGTGAGATAGGAAACCATCAAAATCCTAGAGGAGAACACAGGCAGCAACCACTTTGACATCGGCCATAGCAACTTCTTACTAGACACGACTCTGGAAGCAAGGGACACAAAAGCAAAAATGAACTATTGGCATTATATCAAAGTAAAAATCTTCTGCTCAGAGAAGGAAACAACAAAACTAAAAGTAACCTTCAGAATAGAAGAAGACATTTGCACATGATAAAATGTTAGTATCCAAAATATATCCAAAATATATAAAGAACTTATAAAACTCAACACCCAAAAAGCAAACCATCCAGTTAAGAAATGGCCAGAAGACATGAATAGACAATTTTCTAAAGAAGACATACAGATGGCCAACAGACACATGAAAAGGTGCTCAATATCACTCATCATCAGGGAAATAACAAATTGAAACTACAATGAGATATCACCTCACACCTGTCAGATGGCTAACATTAACAAAACAAGAAGCAATAGATGTTCTCAAAGATGCAGAGAAAGGGGAATCCTTAGGGCGCCTAGGTGGCTCAGTCTGTTTAGCATCAAGCTCTTGATTTCAGTTCAGGTCATGATATCAGGGTTGTGAGATCGAGCCCTACATGGAACTCTGCACTCAGCGGGGAGTCTGCTTGGGATTTCTCCCTCTCCCTCTACCCCTCCCCCCCACTTATGCTCTCTCACATTCTCTTTCTCTCAAATAAATAAATAAATCTTAAAAAAGAAAGGGAAACCCTCTTTTTACACCATTGGTGGGAAAGCAAACTAGTGCATCCACTCTGAAAAAGAATATGGAATTTCCTCAAAAAGTTAAAAATAAAACTATCACATGATCCAGCAATTGCACTACTAGGTATATACCCAAAGGGTACATAAATACTGATTCGAAGGGACACATGCACCCTGATCTTTATAGCAGCATTATCAACAAGAGCCAAACTATGGAGAGAGCCCAAATGTCCATCAACAGATGAATGGATAAAGAAGTGGTGTGCCTATATAAATATATATATATAAGGGAACATTACTTGGCCATTAAAAATAATGAAATGATATGGGTGGAGCTTGAATGCATTATGCTTAGCAAAATAAGTCAGTCAAAGAAAGGCAAATACCATAAGATTTCACTCACATGTGGAATTTAAGAGACAAAACAGATGAACATAAGGGAAAGGAAAAAAAAGAGAGGCAAACTGTAAAACAGTCTCTTTGCTATAGATAACAAACCAAGGGTTGCTGGAGGGGAGGTGGGCAGGGGAATGGGTTAATTGGGTGATGGGGATTAAGGAGGGCACTTGTGATAAGCACTGGGTGTTATATGTAAGTGAAAAATCACTAAATTCTACCCCCGAAACTAATATTATACTATATCCCAACCAACTGGAATTTAAATAAAACCTTGAAAATACAAAAAAAAAAAAAATGTTTATGGAGAATTCCTCATCTGTGGAGAGCAACTTGGAAATAGTATTATAAGTAAAAATCCATTTGCCCTTTTACACAGCAATTTCTCTTCAAGGCATTTATCCCTCAAGTACTCTCCACACATACAAGAAATGAAGTTCGTAAGATTATGATGGTGATCAAAGTGCCCTGTATGGAATATTCACTCTATGGAACACTATACATCTTTTAAAAGGGAATGAAGGTTCTTTGTTGTTATATGGAAAAATCTCTAGAATATGTTATGAAGTGAAAAGAGCAAGGTAGACTGAACATAGTATGCTATACTTTGTGTAATAAGAGATATTTATAATATAAAAAATGTAAAGATATTTGCAAATATTTGCAGAAACACATACTAGAAGGATAACAAAAAACTAATAAGAATGGCTACCTGTGGAGACAGGGTGAGGAATAAGGTAGACGGGGACCAAGTAAAAATGAAACTTACTAATGCATGTCTTTTTCATCTCATTTTTATATTTTAACCATACGAAAGTATTACTGGTCAAAAATAAAATTTCTAAGTAAATCAGTGTTCATTTTTAATCTACTTTACCTTTGCAATTTTGACCTACATAAAATCACATTCTCTCTGGTCAACTGATGTTCAGAAGCCCCCATTGCACAATTAATTACCTTATCAGGCCTTTAAATCCTCTTTTGTTTCTTTGAGACTAAAGATGCAATGTAATCATTTAACATTCTAAAGATCTGCTTGGATTTCGGTTTCGGTTTCAATGTTATAAATATTCTGATTCTCTTGCCACATCTTTGATATGACCACATTCTGTTGTCCTTGTTAAAATTAGGTGAGATTATGTGCTTTTATCTGACTAATGAAATAGAGATGGAAGCCATGTGTCACTTCTGGGCAAAGGCATTTCGTTGTCAGGGTAGCAATCCTTTATCCTTGCTTAAATTATTTTGGAAGCTTATATTAAAAAGAATTTATATCAGCCTGGTCCTTAAAGTATCTTAGAAAGCAAGTTTCCCTGATGACCCATATTAAGTGTGCAAATGAGAAAGAAGTAGAAAAGACAGGGACAGAAGAGCATGTATTTGCAAGAGGTGTTTAGCTCTGACCACAGAATAATATTCTCAAGTCTTAAGACTCTAGAGTGTAACACTATAGTGGCTTTGTGCAAATCTTTCTATCATGATTTGATGACACTAGCTATTTAAATTTAATTCCATAGTGAGCATTGGGTGATATATGGAGTTGTTGAATCACTATATTGTACACCTGAAACTAATATAACACTGCATGTTAACTATACTGGAAAAAATAAAATAAACAAATAAAGTTAACTTAAAAATTGCTGACTGGAAAGGTATGCAAACTTGCAAATAATGGGCTCTAAAGCAGACCTGAGGGCCTAATTCCTCGTGAGTCATCTTTCTCACTATCAATTACAAGCCACCTACCTAAGAGATCACATGCCAGTCAGTCCCTAGAAGACTGATACCTGAGTACAAGGGAAACATCCAGATTCTAGGCCTACGGACCTCAAGGGCAGACTCAGAACCATGTGATCCTGTCGGAGCAATGTGTCAGCATCCTGCCATGGGCCCCTGAGCTCACCACACTCTAACCACCGGCCTTCAGATGGCACCTGCCACATAGTTTTGATGTAATAAGACTTGTGATCATGAAGTCATCAATATTTCCATATAAATAAAATTAAAAACCCAACCTATCAAAGTCTATCCACCTATCATATATAACTACAAATTTACATGCTACTGGTTTACAGTATTTTCAAAGAAAGAGGTGCAATGTGAAATGAAGAGGTATATGATCACTATGATACCAGAATAAAGAGTTAAAACAATTCAATTCTATCAGGCTGAACATTAGCTGAATCTGAACAGAATTCGCTGACCAATTTGATTTTGGAAGGTTTACAGGTGAAAAAAAGTTCAGATGTGAAAAGGTTTACAAGTGCAAACAAGTTCCATAAAAGCTTCAATCTAATAAAAGCACACAGAAGTGCTGCTCATTTTGTTCTCACTTTCATGTGGTTCAATTAGGTTGTCAAAATTAAAATGAGGTTGAGCACAAGTCAAATTTTCTCCTTTCAAGGTAGCACTCAAGATTTTTCTTTGAGTTTCATAAGTAGTTGTTGACGAAGAGAGTACAGATGAAGAGCTGAATTGGAACATTCGAGGAATCATATATTCATGAAGTTAAAAAGTACACCTAGCTATTTATATGCACAGATGTTTGAGAGATAAATTACATGTTATATGTATAAACTTAGAAACCAAAATTAGAACTAAAAAATTAAAAAGGAAGGGAAAGGATAATAAAAGCTCTATTATCTAATTTACCAAGATTTGGGTTTGTTCAGTATGTTTTTGTGTTTTTTTTCTCTGTTAGTCAAAACTTTTCTTGAAGCCCCCTTTTTAAAAAAGTAATATTAGGTAAGTGAACTTTTCTTAATATGTGAAACAAGCTTGTAATTTACATTAGCTCTAAGCGAATGTATTAAATCACTATGGGCCTACTGAAAGACGTGATATACCTCTAGTCTTATGACATATCTATTTAGTCTTTTTGCAGCTTAAAATATAACATTTAGAAATGCCCCTATCCAAAACTAAAGGTGAAATTTCAATCATTTTTTAAACAAAACCAACTAAGCCAGTTCTCTACATATGAATTATTTCTCAAATGCCAGCTACCATTTAAAAAAAAAATATGTCCAGGCTCTGCACTCTCACTGCTTAAGATTCTCTCCCTCTCCTTCTGCCCCTCCCCACCCAAAGAAATAAATAAAATCTTTTTAAAAATATGTCCATTCCTCAGATTTTTATAGAAAGCTTATTTATCCGCTATTTTAATTTAATCTCAGTTTGGGCTCAAGTATATTTCTCTGTATTGAATTTCAGTACCATCCACCTTCTCCTTCTTTTCTGTGCCTTTTCTGTTTTGTTTTGTTTTTTCCCAATCTCATCTAATGAGCTAATAATGTCTTCGAAGTACAGGAGACACACTTTGGTGATTCTGATGCGCTTCCTCACCTTCCTTCTCCTCTAACTTTCCTTCCTCTTCTTCCCCCCTCTTCCTTCCTCGCACATTTTCCTGTTCTTCCTTCTCTACTTCCTCCTCCTCCCCAACTGTTTCTCTCTCCCTTCTTCACCATTATGATAGATGCGCAATTCCTGCTTCAGTGACATCATCAATAATTAAGGAAGTGAAACAGGAAAACAACTGATTTGAGTGCTGATGAGAAATCTGCAGATGAATCAACATGGTTTGTTTAAAGTCTCATTTACAACTTGTAATAGCCAGTACCAAGAAATAAATATAGCAAAGAGCCTTTATTTATGTATGTGCGGAGGAGTGACTTAGATGCACAAGCCCATATTTAGATAGCTTGAAAATCATTCCGGAAAATATTAGCAGTTTTACCCTTAACATCTTCCAGATAAAAAGAATGTTTTCCTGCTGACTGAATGGAGTAAAATTTAATTGTCACATGAAATCCATGACTTGGGAAAAGAAAAACATTAATATCAAATATGGTTACCATATAATTGTGCTAAGCTAAAGGAAGTCTCTTCTTTTCACTTCTCTGTTAGAGTTTTACTCCCAGAGCAGAGTTGCTAAAACGGTCAGCAGCGGCACAAACACTGTCCTCGTTTCATTTAAGGATATTCACAAATCAAAAGCCACCTCCCAAAACACCCAGTGGTCTCGGAAGAATAAAAAATACTAGTTACTAACTGCAAGTTGTTAGATAGAAGTCCAGTGATTTTGAAGCCATGTTGATTTCTTTTATGCGTTGTGGAAGGAACTTGGTTTGAGAATGTGCCCAAAGCATCCAACAAAAAACAAAACAAAATAAAACGCAACAAATACCTGATGGCTGCCGTTGTTCTGTCTCTAAGCTATTTTTGCTAGGTGTGACTTCTTCCGTGTAGCTAGGATGCAACAGTCTCAACTCTGGGACATTCATGCAAAGACTTGCAGCCACGCTAGTGACTGTGGATAGCAGCATATGGTCCATGTATGGGGTGGGGGGGAGGCAAAAAAGGAACAAAGAAACATAATTCCTGTCATGTAACTTAAAACTAGATTCTTATAGTTTCTCAGCTTTTGAAATTTTGTAAAGTAAGGCTTTATCTCAGCCTCCAAGATACCAAATCTTGCTAATCATAAAACTAAAGTTATATAAACAAACACGTGACTTTAGAAAGCTGTTTTTGTGGGGAGGGGCACTCGGGTGGCTCAGTAGGTTAAGTGTTGGGACACTTGATTTCCATTCAGGTCATGATCTCAGGGTTGTGAGATCAAGCCCCACATAGGGCTCTGCACTCAGTGCATCATTTGCTTGGGATTCTCTTTCTCCCTCTCCCTCTGCCCCTCTACCCCATGCACTCGCTTTCTCTCTAAAAAATCAATCAATCAATCTCTAAAAAAAAAAAAAAAACTGTTTTTTTTGAAGAACTGCTGAAATCATTCATTCATTCTGACTATGAATCACTGTATGGTTAAGGGACACCGTGATCAGGGCTAAGGAGATACGAAGTCTAAGATGGCACTGCTCTTATTAATTCACAGGGTAAGAGAAAAAAAGTAAGATGACAAAGGGAGTGATTAGTGAGAATTATTCGGTTAAGAATCAGTAGCTGACCTCTCACCTGGCATGGTACAGTCCCAAGACAATGCACCTGAAGTTAGGCAAACTTGGGTCTGAGTATCTACTCCACAACCTCCGTCACCAGAGAAATGTTATTTAAATTCATCCATAAAACAGGATAACACTCAACCTACAAGTTTTCTGTGATGATTAAATATCACACTGCATGCAAGTAGCCTTAATCCATCACATGTAAAGAGGCTGTATAGGTCGGGCCTGTAACGAGCATTCAATATGCGGCAGGGATCATTTGTGAGTAAAGGGGTCATGAAACATTAGAAACATCGAATGATAACAATTTTGCACTTTAAAGGTCAAAGCAGCTCCAAAAATGGCACTGCCAAACCTTCATCACATAGATTCTCAATGGCATCATACCAGTTGATGAACTAAATTGATAGGAAAGAATTCAACTGCGAACGTTTTGTCTACAACACGGTGAGCAATTCAGAGAACATTCTATTATGGCATTTGCCGGCATATGCCATAAACTGCCAGGAGAGGGCTAACCAACATTGCTGTGACAAATAGTTAAAAAAAAAAAAAAGGCAATGTTCTACATTTCTTAGCAGAGGATCATGTGTATTAACCCATATAGTTAAATATGTTATTTGCACTAAATGCCAGTATTCACTAATCTTTGTGTTATATGCCTGGTATCACAAAAAGCTCTCACCTAATGCACAATGCATTGTCATACCCAAAAGGACACTGCATATAACATGAATAGTGATAAACATCTTATGGGTGCTACAGACAATAAAGTGGTATGAACAAAATCAAATGAAGAAGGTAGTTATCAGAAGGTGGAGAATCATAAAGGATAGAAGTGCTATTGAAGGTTTACTTTTTTGAAAGACTTTATTTATTTATTTGTCAGAGAGAGAGAGAGCACACGCACAAGCAGGGGGAACAGCAGAGGCAGAGGAAGAAGCAGGCTCCCTGCTGAGCAGGGAGCCTGATGCGAGACTCAATCCCAGGACCCTGGGATCATGACCTGAGCCGAAGGCAGACGCTTAACCGAATGAACCACCCAGGCATCTCTGAAGGTCTACTTTTAATCAGTAAAGGAAATGAATTATCTTTCTTGGCCTCATATCTGCCCTTCTATGTTCCACTCTCTAATGCTGTGGTTTGTTTGTTTGTTTGTTTTGGGGTTTTTTTTGTTTTATCCTGAAAATTGCATTTGTCTGACTCCTTTGCCAGTCATTTTTCTCTTGCTTTCTCCCAAGAGGAGACACTAGGGGTAGATACAAAGGCAGGACGAAGGAGAAGCACTGAGGTCCGGCATGGACAGCAGCTAGCTATCCCAGTAGCAGTGAGGGCTGGGCAATGGACTGGTAGCCTCCAGACCAAAGGCATTACCGGCTTCCTAATTTTAGGACAACCCCTGTTCTTTTTCCGCTATGGTTCTCCCAAACACCTTCACAACACATTCCTTATATGTATTCCCCTCTGCTACAAATATGAGAACGATGCCTGATTTTTTTAAATTCAAACCTCATAGTTACAGAATTCGTATATTTATGTCTCTGTCAACTTAGAGAATGATGGAAAGCAGGAAAAATAACCATGAAGGAGGCACCTGGGAAAGTGAGATCAAAACGTCACATTCAAATTGTAGAAGACAACTTCCAAAGAGTTCCAAAAAGTAAAAGCTAACCTCTATCTCTTCAAATGAAAATAGTACCAAACTATTGGGCTTTTCTCCAGAAGGAAATCTGATATGGATGCTGTGAAGGGGAAAGCATCGCTCCTATAAAGGTGAACCCCGATGAGACACACAATATGGAGACTTTCAAGCTAGCACCAGCAACTAAAAAGAATGGTTAATGATAATATAATAAAAACAATTATGATAATACCACCACTGGCTGCCTGGAAATCTAAAGTGGGTGAGGAAGTAGGTATTTTAATAATTAAAGTGAACATTTTTGTAAATGAGGGAGAATACAAACCTATGGGATGGGAACCCCTACTTCCTCTAAAGGAGGGTATTTTGCCAAGAGCTCTTTGAGTGAATGAGGCCAGCCCACCCTTCCCTTAAGACACTGACTTTGTTGGTGAGGCCTTTTTAATTTTTCAACTCCTGCCACATTCCTTCATCCCAAACACACATGATGCAGAATATTTAAAGAACTCCCCTTTAATGATAACTTTATACCCACCAAAATTCTAAGTTCCATGGGCCTAATGGAAAGCTTAAGAAAAAAATGCCATTCCCCCGGAACAAAGGAAGTTTCTCTAAATCCCAAAACAGAGTCTAAGCAAATTCATCCTCTTCCAGGGTCCATCTCCATCCTGAGTATGAATAAAAACTCACTCTACTCATGGGGTTATCTTAGAAGTTATTAAATTTGCTATCAAGGCTAGAACTTACTATCTCACTATTCTAAGGAAGGAGATGGGGCGAAAAAAGTCCCACACAAGCAAGCCCTCATCCCTGGCACCAGCCCTCAGCATGCCCTCACTCGAGTTTGCTTTGAGAACTAGTGTTCACTAACAGGCCATTGACGGCAAATTCTTGCAACATGACTTCAGGGGAAAGCTTGGTAGAAAATAAAAATCATTTGAGCTGGAAATGATTTAAAACATTTATATATTAAAAATATTGAGTTAAAGTCATATACACAACATGCATGGATTTCTAAAAAAAAAAAAAAAAGACTCTTTCCCACTGCAGTTTATTTTTGTTTAGCTATATCCCTAGTCTGGTAGAAATTATCTTTATACTATCACCCCATTAAGACACTTTTATGAAAAAGATTTCCAAAACTATGTTATTTTTACTTTATATAAATTATTGAAAAATGCAAATGATTATAAAATTAGCTTAATGCATCTAGTTCTGATAAAAAAATAATTCAGCTTATGTATACCAGATCTTCATAATATCTTATCATGGGGACAAAAGTTTCAGTAATAACTTTAAAAGTAATACTAAATCAGTTAAATCAATTTTTAAAGACTCAAACAGATCCAGGATTTATATGATCCTATAAATATGTGAGGTGTTTACACTGGTGAAAATGTGATCCAAAATAAACTGATACATATTTGATTAAATTTTCTGTCACTTGATTCAGAAAATTAGATGGTTTAATGTGCATCACGGCTTAAGACAGGTCCTTTAAATGATTTGAAAATGGGGCATCTGGGTGGCTCAGTCAGTTAAGCATCTGCCTTTGGCTCAGGTCACGATCTCAGGGTCCTGGGCTCAAGCCCCACATTGGGCTCCCTGCTCAGTGGAGAGTCTGTTTCTCCCTCTCCCTCTGCCCACCCACCCCCTGCTTGCATTTGCGCTCTCTCAAATAAATAAAATCTTGAAAAATAAAAATAAATGATTTGAAAGTGAATTATCAAAAAAGTAGAAGAAACACCAGATTTCTAGAAAAAAAAAACAGCTTTAGAATAAAATCAAGTTTTAAATATTTTACTTCTATTGATCCCAAAGTTATTCTATTGAAGAATTCATGACTAACCAATAGTTTAATGTGAAATACTCATAAAGTTTGCCTATAGTTATTTAAAATTATAATATTCATTAATATAGTATATTGTATAACAGCAAAAAAGTATATTTTGCTGAAATAATGAACTTAATAATGGAATCGACTGGTAGTTAACCACAATTCATGTGATTTACAGATATAAAATGCCAGCAGTAGTAACATCTTAGCTATATTACTGAGGGTTAGACACTCAGGTTCTGTTATAACTATCTTACATACTTACATATTAGAAGGTTATTCTTGAATTCGATCTCAAAAGTCAAAAAGCTTTGAGGATCAACATTCAATTTCTTTTCCAGATCAAGTCAAATGGCCTTTTTTATAAAAACAAATTTGTATTTTTAAATTGGCCATCAATGAGTGGAAACAAGTATGTGTGATCTTTCTTTTGTATGCATTTTTAAATAATTTTTCTAAAATGAATGAGTTAATGCCACAATATTTAAAATTCAGAAATAGCCAATGATTCTTTGTGCCAGGAAGAACTCTTCTTTCTGTCTTGTCTGTTACCATGAAATTACCCGTTAGTACTCCATGGAATTCTAAGCAGGGTATGAGTAAGGGTGAATGGTGCCAAAGGCATGGGACGACTCACAGCTTCTCCCGCGATAACTATCTTAATGCCAAGGCCAGTAGTTGCAAGGAGCTGACAAAGTTGGATGAATATCACAATTCTAAATAGGTCATTATTTGTTTTCCCTCCTCTAGAGCTTGATGTCACATTGGTGCCATCTCTAATATCTCTAATAATCTCCCATTATCTTCTCAAAGGACACATATCCTTTTGTAATCACTATTCTGTTTAGGGGACAATGTATTACCCAAGTATAGGAATCTAGTGACAGTTTCTGAATATATAGGGAGATTTCATTGATTAACTATGTAGTGTTTCTTTGCTGTGCATTGATACATGGCCTGTCTTTGGTAAGTTGGCCATTAGTTTTTTATGTGGCACTTAAAGTAATACATAATATTCTATTTGTCTTCCTAGGAGAAGTAGCTGCATAGATAGAAGTTCTATAGGCTGTGAAAGTAAATAAAACATGGTTCAGATTCCTGATTCATATCTTTGTTAGTTGTAATCCTTAGACAAGTTATTTAAGCTTTCTGAGATTTGAAGTTCATCATACTTAAAATTGAGTATTTGTACAGATTCAGTTAGATTATGTGAATCACTTGGTAGAATGTCTACTGTACTATATGCTCATTAAATAATACTTGTTACGTTACTATTCCTGATTATAAGCGTAATGGTATGTTACTCAACTGAGATAAATTTGATGCTTTTTTAAAAAAACTTCCTTGGCTACATTAATATTATGAATACTAGAGCAATAGTATAACACCATCTTTCAAATCTCTTATGTACTGCCAGCTAGATCTATATGCAGCAAAGATATCCAAGCTTATGGCTTCATTACTCCCAAATGTTTAGACCATTCACTTGCCCATTCCCCCAACATTTACTGCTAATTACAATGTGACGGTTGTTCCCAAGGCTCTAGAGATGCAAATATTGAGGATGCAAGGCAATCTCTGTCATATGCTTAGGTATCCAATGAAGACTTTTTATTCTTAATAGTCCCATACCACCTCCATAGAGCAATATACCTGGATTATACCAATAAAACAGTAGGTACATGACTGTGTACTTCATTGAAAGTATGGTCTTACAGACTTCAGTATTGTTTTCTAATGTTTACTATCCAGCTGATCAAATCATGTAAGTGATATGAAGATCAATTAGCAAATATATACTGCTCATACATGTGCTTTGTTATTTTTTTCGTAAGTTATCAGTAAAGGAATAAACATCTACTTTTTAAAGAAACTATCAGTCAAAAAACATAAAAAGGAAAGTATAAACCATTGCAATTCAGTGTAGAACAACTGATAACTCTCAAAATAATGAGAGTTGATAACTCTATAAATAATGTTTACCATAAGAAACACTTCTAAGAGAGTTCATTTGACAAACAACAGTGGTTCTGATTTAAAGAAAAATGTAAAGGGGTGCCTGGGTGTCTCAGTTGGTTAAGTATCTGCCTTTGGCTCAGGAGTCCCACATCGGGCTCCGGGCTTAGCAGCGAACTTGCTTCTCCCTCTGCCTGCTGTTCCCCCCGGCTTGTGCTCTCTCGCTCTCACTCTCTCTCTCACAAATAAATAAATAAAATCTTTAAAAAAAAAAAAAAAAAAGAAAAATGTAAGAAAATAAAATGCTCGTTTTTATTTGCCTTAATAATGAACTTGAAAAATCTCACTGTCAGGTAAGAATTGGCATAAGTTTCTTTATTTCAAAAAAGGGAAGGTTTTTATCCAAGAAGAAACCTTCTATTTTGTGATTTTTTTTTTTTTAGTTATTATACTGCATGAAAGTACATCATGTCTCTGAAACCACAGATGTTTACAAGGTTTTTGGTTTTTTGGCACATATTTTGTTGAAACATGCCAAATAGGTGTTTTCAAAATGCTTTCCATTCTGCATCCAGCCAGGGAACCCTATTTGGTATGGCTTATGTTCGAAAGCAAATGTTATAATAAGTTAGGACACTGTTTATATCTTTTCAATCTTCTAACTCTCCAGTAAATCAACACAATTAGGAACTTTCTCTTTTCTGACCATGGCAGTGGAGAGTCCTATGTGCAGCTCGGTGATCAGAACATCATGTCAGTTATTTATAAAATTTGCTCCTATAATACCAGCACCATTTAGAAAACGAGGGCTTAGAAGTCATTTTGAGTGATTTCTAGCCCCTTTATGCTGCTGGGAACAGAGACAGGGAGGGAAGGAAGGGTGTTCGAAAACATTGGCCAGAGCAGATAGAGAAAGGTCAGTGAGAAGGTCATGGATGTACCAACCTGTCCTCTTTCCCCACCAACTCCTAAGCCCACACCATGTTGTGGTGTTTCAGTTGATATGGTCGCATGTTCTCATGCTACAACTTGGCCTACAGAACGAGGCAACTACAAGGTTAATGGACGTTGTTATGTTTAACTTCTTGAAAATTGAACTAGAGGTCATGATTAGAGCAATAGAAAGAAAGTAGCAGTCACACCATCAACTAGCCACACCACCTCCCCACTAAGAAAGGATCAAGAGTTCTTTGAGAAAAACGTTTCTGTCATTTGCTTTTCCATCTTGGTCCCTTTCAGTTTATATCCATTTTTTTCTCCTCCATTTATTCTTATACTCTATTTCCCCCAAAATATTTCCCCTCCTTAACATTGTTTATTTACTCATTCATTTATTTTAACATATCATAATCGAAGAAAAATAAACTTCACTCAAATTTATTTTTATTTAAATAATCAGATCTAAAAAATGTAAGATTTGTAGGTTTGAGTAACTTATGTTTCCATGCATGATTTTTGTATATTTAGTTGGTAATCCACCTTTCTGTTCTATTAGAATTGATTATAAGCTTAAAAGATAAGGACCATGGCGAACTTTCACTTAACTTACATAGACTTCAAAACTCAAGCAATGCTGATACTTAATCAAGCAGAGACTGAAGAATTTAGTTCTTTTGAAGCATTTTAAAGAACTGAAGTATGAGAGTAAACAGTTTGGTATGATAGATATTTAGGATTTATAAATTCTAGTCTTCATTCTTTTTTTTTTAAGATTTTATTTATTTATTTGACAGAGAAAGGCCCAGCGAGAGAGGGAACACAAGCAGGGGGAGTGGGAGAGGGAGAAACAGGCTTTCTGCAGAGCAGAAAGCTTGATGTGGGGCTTGATCCCAGGACCCTGGGATCACGACCTGAGCCGAAGGCAGATGCTTAAAAACTGAGCCACCCAGGCGCCCCTCTAGTCTTCATTCTAACAAGTGACCATGGATCATTCACTTGCCTTCTCTGACCTAACTTCCTTGTCTGTGGACTAGAACTCATATCTCTGACATATGTGTAACTTTTAACAGGCTTGTGAGGTCCTATAAATAATGAATGTGGAAGAGTTTAGGAGATATAACACAAAACAAATTACGAGTGCACTGTTTTTTCTAATTAAAAAAATTCTTGGCCACCTGGGTGGCTCAGTCAGTTAAGCATCTGCCTTCGGCTCAGGTCATGATCCCAGGGTCCTGGGATCGAGCCCCACATCGGGCTCCCTGCTCAGCGGGAAGCCTGCTTCTCCCTCTCCCACTCCCTCTGCTTGTGTTCCCTCTCTCACTGTCTCTCTCTCTGATAAATAAATAAAATCTTAAAAATAAATAAATAAATTCTTATATTCTCCATTCTTCTAGAGAGAGCAGTGTGGTATTTAAAGAACACAGACATACACGCACAGATTTTAACATGTTACTCTGCCTAATACCATTCAGTGACTTCCTACTAAGTTTAGGGAAACAATCCTACTAATCACCAGGATCTACAAATGTGCTACGTTAACTGTTCTACTAGTCCATCAAATAGCTTTCTCGTTGTTTTCTGCCCACATGACCCGACTTCTCTTTCAAAGTGAGGGTTTTTGTTCTAATGCTTTCTCTGACTGAAATGCTTAGAGTCCTTTCCTCGCTACTATATTTAAATTAATCACCACTACTACCAACTCGTAAAATACATCACTCTCTTCCGATAAACTATAACATAATTTGTGATTATATGATCCAGTCATTTGCTTATTACTCTTCATGCTCTATCTATTGGAGTAGTTACTACAATTTATACAACGAAACTCAAAGCAGGAAAGACTGCACTGTGGAAAGCATCCCACCATGTTTTTAAATATATCAGAAGTTCTGTGGCGTTATCTGGACATGGCACAGAGTGTTCATTTATAGAACCTGTTAAGAATCTTAGTCAAAACCAAACTTTGTCTTCTGTAACCGTCTCTGCACAAATTCCAAAGCTAATGTCTTGCAATTAAAACTTTCCTGAACGTAAAACTTAAGGGGGAAAATAATTTTTAAGGCAATTATATTGCAACATGTTTTACATAGTGTTATGAAAATGGTTTAATTTTCTAGAAATATGAAAATGGATGCACTTGGTATTGAAAGTTTTTTTTTTAATTGTTACCAGAGACCCTTAAACTAATCCAACATGGTAAAGAACTCTTTTCACACTCTTTTACTGGAAATTAGTAATCTTTTCCAATGCAAATGTAACTGGAAATAATTCATTCTTAATTCTCACATACCCGTAATCTTCTGTGTGAGGCTCTTGTATCCATAAATTTGCTTTCTCTGATTCATCCCATGTAATAGAAATTCACTGTAATAGAAATTCAGTTCCTTCATTGTTTTATATACCCACCTATAAATACACACATACTCATAATAAGCATCTTGTGGGTTTGTTCATCCTAACTTATTTAGTGAATTGGGGCAGAGTCAAGTTTATTCGTTCCCTTAAGAAGCCTTAATTGAGGACTTGACTTGCCCACTTTGTGCCTGGCCCTCTCTGTCCACTGCCCTCCTGCTCACCTCTAGTCCCTGAGTTCAACTTTTCAGGAACAAATTCTACTTCTGGTCTCTCTAGGATTATTTTATATTCCATTTCCTTTTTTTAAGATTTTATTTTATTTATTTGAGAAAGAGAGTGAAAGAGAGAGAGCACAAGAGAGGGTAGGGTTAGAGGGAGAAGCAGACTCCCCGCTGAGCAGGGAGCCTGATGAGGGACTTGGTCCCAGGACTCCGGGATCATGACCTGAGCCGAAGGCAGTCGCTTAACCAACTGAGCCCCCCAGGCACCCTTATATTCCATTTCTATTCCTGAGCATGACTTTTTCCTCTCCTTCCCCATTCCAGGTACACTTCAAACTATATTTTCTAAACAAATTAAGGAGAAATTCTTGTGAATAATACATATTTTTAACTCCACCATATCACCTAAGCTTTGGAGAAAAAGGTAACAATCACAGATTAGGATGTGAGCTTTTATAAAAAGGAGGAAATAAGAAGATAGTTGTAATTAAGGAGGGAAACTCCTGAAAATCCAAAAAGAGTATGAATTCCATTTTCCCTCAAAGGTTTTCCACAGACAGGTGAATATGTGCTAGGGTCTTTGGCTGGGAACTAAAATCAAGAAATACCCACCCTGATCCAAGGCAAACTCTAGCTACCACCAAGAAGCATACTGCTTTTTCACTCTATTAACAGCCAGTAAAAGCTCAATAAACATTTATTGAATTATAATGAAATAGGCTTAGTAAAATAAGATATAGAAGATTCCAGCTTCAACCTACTTATTTCTGGAAAGGAATTTTACCTTACATCTTTATATATTCTCCTTCTCCGCTGTGCTAGGATGGAGTTTAGGTTCACCTTTGTTCCTCACTCTTATCTTTCTCTTCTGATATTCAGAAAAGAGAAAGTCTTAAGTAGCCCACACTTCACCTTCTTTTTCCAGGAGTCACATTCCAATCTTGATCAAAGTATAATATGGGTAGCATGTTCCAAAGAGAAAAAAACATTCAAACTCTACCATATAGATCTAAAGGGACCTGAGAGAAAAAGTAAACAGAAAGAGAAAGAGAAACATTGTTCTCTGTCCTCATCAAAAGCTTCACCTATCCAGACAGTGGCCCTTCTGACCATAGTCCTAGAGGTTTGTCATTGTCCTTAAGTATGATTAGAAAAAAAAGGGGTGGGGGGGAGAATGGCATACAATTATTTATCTTTATCTATAGTTCATCAAAAAAGAAAAAGAGAGAAACCTACAAAGTGTTGATGAATTTCATTATTTGACATTTTAAAGTTTTTTTTCTTTAAAAATAGATCAAATAGCTTGCTTTCACCAAAATACAGTTATCCTAACTAGCTATAAATTCATCATTATTTATATGCAAGACTCTTCAGAATCACAAATATATCCCGCAAGTTGTGAATATTTTGCAAGTGCCTGATGGTTCGCTGACCTGTAATAACATGCAACTTTGCTGAGGCATGAATAGAATCATGAGCGAAAAGCAGTCTTGAGTAAGTGGTTGACAGCATAATATCTTTACTTAATACAATAAGGTTTTGTACAAGACTTTGCATATCAACAAGCATGTGGACCTTATGTATCACAAGAGCTTTCTAAAGGACTTTCATACTGTTTATACTGGAGGGAGAATAGCCGAGTGCCTAAGTGCACTCAGGAACCAGACCGCCTGGGTTGAACACGTCACTGCCACCGCTAAGTAACCCCCTAGAGTGAATTACTTAAACTGTTCGTTCTTCAGTTTTTTTTTTCCAACTTTAAAATGAGAAAAATAACAATAAAACCCACTTTATGGGTTTGTCATGAGGATTAAAAAAGGCTTGAAATGGTACATGGAATGCATTTAGTGCTTCATACATGTTAGCTATTATTATTACCTGTAAGTCTATGATGAGCCTTCAAAGGTCATATATAGCTAATTATATTCTGCTATATTTTATTGGGAACATGTTATGCTTTACAGTAGTGGTATTTGAAAATATCGGATACCAGAAGTTCTTCAGATATTTTCTTTGAGAACTTCAAGGGTCCACTCTATTATTCTATATTGTCTGTGGTTTCTGGATTCTAGGAAGAGAGACTAAGTCCTGCAGTTTTGATGTAGGCCTTTATCATTAAAATTGTAATGAAGTAACTTTATTTTTATTCCTCAGATCTAAGGGAAAAAGAAATATAAAAGTAAGAGAGAGGGCAATTGTTGTCATCCTTTCCTCTACTAGTTTTCACTTCCTAGACATTAATTTTTTTCTTTGTACATGTAACTGATAAAAGAAAAATACTGAGTGACTATAAATATGTAGTAGCACTTTATTCACTGATAGAATTTTTTTCCAAGGTAACACAGAGGACTTCCAAACTAATTTTATTGTATAAAATAGATAATAAATTCTCATTGTGAGAATTTAGTGCTAAATCCATTCATAAGCATCACAATATTTCATGGTTACAGAAGATTTTATGGAGAGATTCAAACCTAAATGACTTTTTTTTTAAATTTTATTTATTTGACAGAGAGAGAGAGCACAAGCAGAGGGAGCTGCAGGCAGAGGGAGAAAGAAAAGCAGATTCCCCGCAGAGCAGGGAGCCCGATGTGGGGCTCGATCCCAGGATCCTGGGATCATGACCTGAGCCGAAGGCAGACGCTTAACCGACTGAGCCACCCAGGAGCCCCTGAATGACTTTCTAATAGCTTAGTTCCAGATGGGCCAGTTCTGTTGATGGTATGTGCTCTAATGCCTTCTACGATGTCAGTTTTATAGATCCTAATGGAATACTCAGGATAATAACAAATAATGACTATCAGTTTTTACTTCTTGCCATGCAGGGATTTTATTTTTTTTCTTCAAGTGTTTATTTAAATTCCAGTTAGTTAGCATACAGTGGGATATTAGTTTCATGTGTAGAATTTAGTGATCCATCACTTCCATACAACACCCAACACTCATCACTGCAAGTGCCCTCCTTGTTACCCATCACCCATTTAAACTCACCCCCTTGCCCTCCTCCCTTCCAGTAACCATGAGTTAGTTCTCTATACTTAACAGTCTGTTTTATGTTTTGCCTCTCTCTCTTTTTTACCTGCTATGTTCATCTGTTTTGTTTTTTAAATTCCACATAGGAGTGAAATCATACGGTATTTGTCTTTCTCTGACTTATTTCACTTAGCCTAATACTCTCTAGCCCCATCCACGTCATTGCAAATGGCAAGGTTTCATTCTCTTTTATGGCTGAATAATATTCCACTGTGTGTATATACCATAACTTCTTTATCCATTAATCAGTCAATGGACATTTGGGCTTTTTCCATAATTTGAATACTGTTGATAATGCTGCTATAAACAATAGGGTGTGTGTATCCCTTCAAATCAATATTTTTGTGCAGGGATTTTAAAATACAGCAACAACCACACAAAACACTTTATATTCATTCTTTTATTCAATCTTTCTAAGACTGTGAAAACTGGAGCCCAGAAAAGTTTCACAACTTGCCCATAGTCACAAGCCAGCAACTGGCTGAGCCAGGATTCACACCCAGGCAACCTGACTTTACAACCTAGGCTTTCTCACCACCTTGCATTTGTCAGAGGAGCAAGGATTTATGGAAACTTCCTGGTAAATCTGAAGGGAGAAACTGCCTTGAATTTCCTTTGAGCTGTTTCTAGGACTAGTTGATTAACAGATGCCAATAAAAATATACTTTTCCTCTTGCTGACACTCCCCCCACAGCTAATACAAAAGCCTCTTGTGATGCTAACAACACAGAAATGAGAGTATAATATGAACTAAGAAAGGACTTTAACCTTTGTTTTTACAGAATTCTTATGCACATAATTAAGAAACCATGGTTCTCTTTTATTTTGCCATGATGATGATACCAAAATAAACTCATGTTAAAAAAAAAAGGACATTTCCTGAAAATAATTCAATTTTATTGAATGACTAGAATCACTGTTACATTTCTGATACTCATGATTATAATTACTGGGCGTTCTGAACGTGCCAATGACAAACTAAGAAAAGCTTCACATTTTTATAACTGTAGCCAGTCGTTCTTGAAGGCTTACCATGTTCCAGGCACTGAACTGAATGCTTCAGCTGAGCTGTTTTACTCAATCCCTGGAACTTCTGAGAAAATAGGTACCACGGACACACCCATTTGAAGGTTAAGGACACTATAACCAAAAGAGCAGAAGGCACAGGGTCACACAGCTAGTCAGCGACAAATCTTAGCTTTTAACTTCTTTCACTCTCTGACTAGAACCAAGACTAACAGTCACTAAGTTGAGCTGCCTGCCAGGACGGTGGAGGATTTTATATTCTTCCGAAAAGCTCTCCATGCATTAGCTCCTTCCTTGCTCAAACAGCCTTCAGAGATACAAAAAAGAAATCAAGAAACTGAGTTTCAGAGAGGTCAAAAGTTTGCTCAAGATCATAGGGATTTTGATGTAGGAACTCACATTCAGGACCAGATTTTATGACTTTGCTTCCCAGTTTCCTGTTACGTACGCATGTTTACTCAGATGACCACAATCAAATGCTTATATTTTATTACTCGTCCCAGCCTCTTGCTTTAATTTAGCTGTTGAAATCTGGCCACCCGAAGTGCAGCTGCTGCTTCTCAGAGACCTCAGCTCTTTTTTGACATTGGCAATGTAATTCTGGATAGAAGGAAATACAGCCATGAATGCTAATCCCTCTGCCCAGCCCCTTCTCTATTCCCTTTAGGCTCTGATGCCCTGAACACCAGCGGTTTCCTGGCACCTCGTGGGTGTCCTGTCCCAGTACAAGTTGTGCATTCAGAATTTGAATTAGGGTCCCTTTGGTCCAACTCTGTGTTCCTCTCTGTTACATTGTGAGAAACAAACAAGATCTTGTCATTAATTTAAAACACGATTTTATATTCTGACTTTATTATTGCTATTTATCTTCATTTGCAAACTTCTAAGTTCTCCAATTTTTCTCCATGCTGCTAGTACTTTGAGACTATTTACAGGGTACATTTTTGCCAAAAAACGATTTTCAAAAAATGTCTTCATTTTTCTTATTATCAATCATGATTGTCATGTTCCCCTTAAGTTTTTAAAATCCCTCAAATTACCTCAAACTCAGCTTTTTCATTCCTAGTCTTCTCTATTCTAATTTAGTGATATGTCACAGCAAAACACTCAGCTTCTTCAAAAAGATCAAACCGAAGCAGGTGGAGACACACTTTCCGTATGAGGTATATATTCAGCAATTAAGTGGGTAATTGGTAATTCAGTGGTACTAATAATGTCACATCACAATTATTCAATGTTATGGAAATGTGAAAGCATCTGATGCTTTTAAAAAATATATTTGCTACTTCTACTGATCAAGAGTATATGTATCAAAGTTCCAGAACTGCAAGTATCACCCTTTATGATTTATACTGGTTTCTGTTGCATTTAGCCAACCAGGTGAGTCAGAAACATTAAATGCTACTACTTGCTACCATATTTTTTTAAAAGATTTTATTTATTTGAGAGATAGAATGAGATAGAAAGAGAGCATGAGAGGGGGGAGGGTCAGAGGGAGAAGCAGACTCCCCACTGAGCAGGGAGCCCGACGTGGGACTCGATCCTGGGACTCCAGGATCATGACCTGAGCTGAAGGCAGTCGCTTAACCAAATGAGCCACCCAGGCGCCCTTGCTACCATATTTTTATCATGATCTCTTAGACTAACAGAATAGTTACTTCAAACAATGAAAATGCCAGACATGGCACCTCATTATATTGACCGAATTATATGTAAATTTCAATGAAAGACTGTTTATAAATATGTAGGCTCTGGGGAGGGGGTCTCTTTTAAGTTTCTTTTTTAAAGCACTGCTGAAATACTTAGTAGAATGAGAGCAGTGTATATGCATGGAGTTATTTATATTCTCAATCTATGTCTGAAAGGCAGCTCTGCATTGTTATTGCTTACCATAGAGGCACACTGAGAATGGCAGGTATCTACAACCACGCCAAAGAGCTGTAGGACATGCATGGTCAGGAGCTCTGGTCTATACCTGAGGCATCATCTCTCCACACCTGTCCACTTCATGCCTCCTGAGTCAAAGGAACTCCTCTGCATCCCAAGCCCTTGACATAATAGATTTATAATACAGAAAGAATAAAAAAAGAAAATTGAAATTATCTATAATCCATTCAGAGAGGACTGCCAGTGTTAATATTTTAGTGTCTTTTTCAAAATTATGTCTTTAAATTGATATGTCAGTAGATAAAATCTTCTGAAGGGCAATTTTGCAATAAACATCAATGTTATTTAAAATATACCTAAGGGGCGCCTGGGTGGCTCAGATGGTTGGGCGTCTGCCTTCGGCTCAGGTCATGATCCCAGCGTCCTGGGATCAAGTCCCGCATCAGGCTCCCTGCTCCTTGGGAGCCTGCTTCTCCCTCTGCTTCTCTCTCTCTCTCTCCCTCTGTCTCTCATGAATAAATAAATAAAATCTTTAAAAAAAATAAAATAAAATATACCTAAGATCTGATAAAAAAAATTATATCTCCAGAAATTTATCTTTAAGAAATAATCAGAAAGCCTCAGAAAGACTGTGTGCGTGGAGTCTGCATGTGTGTGCACACATATGTAGGTTTATGTATGCGTATTGACACACAAATTCTTGTAAGTATTCTTGTATATATGTACATGTGTATACACACACATGAATAATCATTTTCACTTAAAATATCTTGAGACTTTACTTAAATTTGTAATAATTTTACATCATTTAAATGGCTGTACAGTCCTTTTAATGTAGACATGCCCTAACTCTCCTTGTATTCCTTTGTCAAGTGCCATTTGTGTGCCTTGCCCAGTTTTCTAAAGTATTCTGAATTTTTTAGATTTGCAAAAATTCATTACATATTAATGATTAGTTAACACATTAATAACTGGTTATTAATCACTAATATCATTAGTAAGTGGTATTACTTTTTACCATATTTTTATAATGAGCTTTTAGGCTAACAGAATAGTACTTTCAACACTGAAAAGTGTTGTTTTAGCAGTTTGATATTTATGATTTTGATTTCTTACACCTACTCTTTTTGGCAGATTACAATTACTGAAGCCACATTCTAGGAAGCAGATGTTTTAATGTTCAAAGTATTTTTCTACAAACTTATTCCATATAATAAAAATATTTTATTTCTTTAAAAGACAATTACTTATTTTTAAGAAATTGTTTTAATAGGGATGCCTGGGTGGCTCAGTCGGTTAAGCGTCTGCCTTCTGCTCAGGTCATGATCTCAGGGTCCCTGGGATCGAGTCCCGCATCAAGCTTTTGTTCAATGAGGAGCCTACTTCTCCCTCTGCCTGCCGCTCCCCCTGCTTGTGCTTGCTCTCTTTCTCTCTAACAAATAAAATCTTTTTAAAAATTGCTTTAATAGGGATGCCTTGGCACTCTTTTCTTTTCCCATTTTTCTGATGCCTGACCTATCCATGTCACTCATGGTCAACAAATTTCACCTAGACTCATATTACCACAAATCATTAGAGAAGATAGAAATAGGTGATCTAAATATAAAAGACCATTTATACCAATTCTGACTTTCTTAAGCCAAGGCTCCTCATTTCTAACAAATGTACTATCAATTACTTTGCATAGTAATAGTTTGTTGTTATGTGTATTTTATTAAAAATCATTAAAGTCCAAAAAATCATTAAATTCCTATTTCACAGAAGGTATTGTAAGTCTTCATATTTCCATTAGAATGTAGAAAGGTCACAAACACCACTCCCTCTGCCATCCTCATCAATAAGACATAGAAACAAAGAAGGAGACATAGGTTTTGGTACATTGCATTTTACTTCTGATAAGTTACCATGTGAACCTGAAAACATCCTTCATGAATTTTTCAATATCTTAAAATTGTTTGATGTACAATTTTCTCTCCTGTTTAAAATATCCTTTCAGGGGCGCCTGTGTGGCTCAGTCAGTTAGGCGACTGACTCTTGATTTCGGCTCAAGTCATGATCTCAAAGTCCTGGGATAGAGCCCTGTGCTGGGCTCCACGCTTGGCGGGGGCCTGCTTGAAGATTCTCTCTTTCCCTCTCCCTCTGCTCCCCCCCAGCTTGCATGTACTCCCCCCCTCTCTCTCTAAAATAAACAAATCTTTAAATATCCATTTCATGTATTTTTTTAATATTATGCAAAATTAAAATAAATTCTGATTATTTGACTTTCACTTGCTTTATGTTAGGCTGCTAATCTGACAAGAGACAGATAATTCAATTGTAATTGCAGTAGAAAGTACAACTTCCAAAAACGTAAGGAACAAAGTTATGTAAAGGTGAATAAATACACTTGATTTCAGGACAGAGGCATTCTGACAATCTGATCACACCCTCCATTGATGTTAGATCTGGAGAATAAATCTATTTGTAAACTTGATATAAAAAAATATTTGGGGGCGCCTGGATGGCTCAGTCATTAAGCGTCTGCCTTCGGCTCAGGTCATGATCCCAGGGTCCTGGGATCGGGCCCCCCATCAGGCTCCCTGCTCTGCGGGAGGCCTACTTCTCCCTCTCCTACTCCCCCTGCTTGTGTTCCCTCTCTCGCTGTGTCTGTCTCTGTCAAATAAATAAAGTCTTAAAAAAAAAATATTTGAACAGTCACCTAAGTTCAAGAAGGTGTTCTCCACTTGAATGTATTTCCAAAGTTGAATTATTTTTAACATTAACCTGTTGGCCTTTTCTGTAAATAATATGAACTGGTTGCATAAAATAGACAAATTCTTTGAAGAACAAAATTTACCAAAGCTGACAAAAGAAGGAATATAAAATCTCAATAGTGCAATATCTATTGGAGAAATTAAATCTACTGGGGAAGAAAAAAGAAAAAAAAAAAAGAATGTCAGTCTAAATGGCTTCACATGTGAGTTTCTTCCAAACATTTGAAAAATAAAGACAGTCTTGCACAAACTCATACACAGAATATTAACAACACTTTAACTCCTTTTATGAGCTAAGTGTAACCTTCATTCTAACACAAAGACCTCAAGAGGCAAATGAATATCTCTCAAAATAGAGATGCAAAAATACTTCACATAATATTAGCAAATCAAATACAGTAATATATATAATGATAATCCACCACAATGTTTTACTCAGGCATGCAAAAATGATTTAATATTTGGAATTATATCAATTAACCACATTAACAGAAAAAGTAGGCTATATGAATATCTCCTGGATAAATAAAAGCTCTTGATAAAATTTAATAATTAGGGTAAAAAAAAAAACCTTTAATAAACTAGAAAGAGAGGAGAGCTTTCTTAATCTCATAATCTAGAAAAATCCCTTTAGCAAATGTATATATATATATATATATATATATATATATATATACACACACAATGATTAAATTTTGAAACATTTTCTCAGAGATTAGCAACAAAACAAGGATGCTTAATAATGTCACTTCTATTCCATATTGTGCTGGAGGCCCCAGCAAGTGTGATCAGGTAAAGAAATAATGACATAAAGGTTGGAAAGGTAAAATAAAGCTGTTATTATTTACACATGCCATAATTATATTCACAGCCATTCCAAAGAATCTACAAGCTATTAGAATAAGTAAATTTAGCATGAGTCAATATGTATAAAAAATTAATTGAATTTCTATATAAACCTGCAACAAAAAATAAAATCTAAGTAGTGTGTACAGGAACATAAATTTAAAAAACTAAATAAATGAAACTTTAAAAATGTGTTTAAGAGACATTTTTAGGGAGGAAATAAAGAGTTAAACAGAAGGACAGATAAATTTTCTTCACAGAAGGTACAAACTCAAAATAATAAGGTTGCAAATTGACCCCAAATTACTGTCTATATGTAATATAACACAATGAAAATCTGAAGGATAAAACTGGAGGGCTAGTATAAAAGAATCAAGGCAAATTATAAAACTATATAAACAATACAATATGGTATTAGCACAAGAATAGACAACACAACAAGATAGAAAGTTCACAATCAGACTGCACATATTCAGTTACCTGATTCATAATAATTGCTACTCTCCATTGAGGATAATCTCTACAATAAATAATGCTGATTCAAAAGATAATGATATAGAAAAATAATGAACTTTGATATGTATCTCCCCCCAAACACAAAAATCAATTCTTAATGGATTGCAGATTTAAATGTAAAAGGTCAAAAAATAAAGCTTTCAGATAAACACATAGGAGGACATTTTTGCGACCTTGAACTAAGCAAAAATTTCTTAAGATATAAAAATGCTAATCATAAAAACATTTTGAAATATTGGACCATATTAAAGTTAAAATTTTATTTTTTTTAAGATTTTATTTGAGAGACAGCATGTACATAGGACAGAGAGCATGAACAGTGGAGAGGAGTGGCGGGAGAGGGAGAAGCAGACTCCTCACTGAGGAGGGAGCCTGACGTTTCAGGGCTCAGTCCCAGGACCCATGAGATCATGACCTGAGCCAAAAGGAGACGCTTAACCAACTAAGCCACCCAGGCACCCCTAAAACTTTATTTTCATTAAGTAGTACCATTCAGAGAGTCAGAGAAAAAACCCACAGCCTGAGAAGGTATTTGCAATACATACAACTGCTTTAAAAAAAGTCCTAAAAAATTTTAACAGAAAATTTGGCAAAAAATGTGAGTGAACATTTTCCAAACGATGATGCCCAAATGGTCAGTAAGCTATGGAAAGATGCCCAACTTCATTATAAAATACAGTTAAAACCACAATGAAATACTATTATACTCCTACCAGGATGGCTAAAGGGTGAGACTGATGACACTAAATGTTGGCAAGGCTGTGCAATAATCAAGACTCATCCACTGTTTGTGTTGATATAAACAATAAAGACACTCTGGAAAATATTTTGGAAGTATTTATGTGGGCTTATTAACATATGCATTATGCTATGATCTAGCAATTTCGCTCCTAGGCACACTTCCAATGGAAATACGTGTATATTGTCACCAGAAAAACTCTGTACTAGAAAGTTCATAGCTGCATGATGATGATGATGATGATAATAATAATAATAAACCTGGAAACTAACCAAATACTCATTAACAGGAGAATAGGTCAATAAATTATGATATACTCATGCAAGAGAATGCCAGAACAATGAAAACAAAGGATTTACAACCACAGATTACAATACGAATAAATCTCATGAACATAATGTTGAAGTGAAAGAAACCTGACAAAAAAAGTCGACACTGTATGTGTACAGGAGAGGATTCTCAGTAGACCTACGTTGCTCAAACTCTGCACATTCCACAAAAAGGCTTGTATTCTTAACTGGCTATTGGGTAGCTACTGAGGAATAAGCTCTGAGCCTTTAAAATATTCTGCCCGATAACAGTGTTTTGTAAATATGAAGAACAGAAAGCATATAATTCAGAATGTCTGACTACTTTCGTTAAGAGGCTTGAAAATGTGTTTATGCTGGCTTGAGTGCCACTTAAGACATTTTCAATCATATTTCCCAAATAAAGGAGTCCTATCATCATGAAACACAGAGTGAGTAGTTTTATATTTCTAAAACACCAAAACAATTGTGTATTAATTAAAGATTGTTTGGAAGAGTAATTACTGTATTAATCATCAAACTAGAAATTAAAGAATATAAGATGGAAATAAAAGACCATAAACTATATCCTCTATAAGCCCAAGGACTATCATCCCTCAGACTGGAGTTCAACACAAAGAAAACTGCTTCATGTCATTTCCAAAATTCTCTTTGTTTGAAAAATCACTTTGAACAAATCAGAGGTAGTTATTCAAATGCTATTATTCTTGATCCAGGTCACAGCACGCTGATGCTGTCCCATGCTGAGCTGAGTGCTTTCTGATGGGTTTAGCTTTTTAAAGATGAACAAACCTACAGATTATCCTTCAGCTACTGAAAACAGTTTACTTTTTAAAAAATATGATTGTCTTTTCAGAAAGGAAAATATATAGGAAACATTATTTTGAAAATGAAAGTAATATGCTCTGACTCTGTAATCTCCTTTAGTGTTTTTACAATGTACTAATAATTATGAACCATTAAATACACAGGAGTTACTGCTGTTCTCATAAAAAATTATTCAACTTTGCTATTGAATAAAAAAACAATATAGAACATTAATTTTTCCATATAGAATGGATCTATAAAATATGAATGTTTTAGCATGGAATAAAGGCAGAAAATGTTTACAGTAAGCATGGTAGCTCCAAGCTTACTACCGATGGTTGGACTATGGGTCTACTTTAGTCCCGATCTGTATGGTCAAGCTAAAATAAGCATACACACACACACACACACACACACACACACACACACACACACACACACACACACACTGAGCCTACAGTCATTTTAGGATTTGAAAACACAACTTATAATTTGGATATTTGCATCTGAAAATTCAGGGTCTTTCAGTCATTATTAACTGTTTTATTTTGTAGATGAAGAAATGAAACTCAGAAACGCCTTCAAATAACTTCTCCAACATAGTTTGTATTGACAAACGCCTGATCTGGGACTTCTCCAATACATCATACCCTTTGTCATCATTCTCAAAATCAATGACTTTTATTATAGAAGAATACAATGTAGAATGTAAAGGAGAATGAGATAATTTCTAAGAATTTAGAGCACACCTGGGAAGAGTTTACTTTGTTATTAAAATTGTTTTATCTTCTTGATTTACTTTAATTTGGCTCTTTTAGCTAATATTAAATGAATTTAAAGAAAACAGGGAACTAGAGGGTCTTAATGTCTCAGCTGTTTGAATATATCTTCTATCACCTGATGTGATATTTTAATGATATTTTATTAGAAGAATTAGGACATGCATCTTATTATTCTCAGCACAGAACATTTCTTCAGAGATATTCACATATACCTCTAAATATAAAATATACCCTAGACAAATTCACAAATGAACACACATCATTTTCTGGCATTCTCTTTTGCCCCAGAATGGAGCTAGAGTGGTGGGGGGTGGGAGGGATGGGGTGGCTGGGTGATAGACATTGGGTAGGGTATGTGCTATGGTGAGCGCTGTGAATTGTGCAAGACTGTTGAATCACAGATCTGTACCTCTGAAGCAAATAATACAATATATTTAAAAAGAAAAAAAGAAGAGGAAGATAACAGGAGGGGAAGAATGAAGGGGGGAATCGGAGGGGGAGACGAACCATGAGAGACGATGGACTCTGAAACACAAACTGAGGGTTCTAGAGGGGAGGGGGGTGGGGGGATGGGTTAGCCTGGTGATGGGTATTAAAGAGGGCACGTTCTGCGTGGAGCACTGGGTGTTATGCACAAACAATGAATCATGGAATACTACATCAAAAACTAATGATGTACTGTATGGTGATTAACATAACAATAAAAATGTTTTAAAAAATTATCATTTATTCAATATTTTTTTCAAAAACTGTTCAATTTATTTTGGAGAATCAAGAAATCTGAAGTGGTTCTCAATGTACTTTTTTTGTTATTTTTAACAGGTCTATTTAAGTATAACTGACATAAAATAAATTATACATTAAAAGCATACAATCTGATAATATTTAACACATATATACATTCATGAAACCATTATCACAATTAAGATAGTGAATATATTCATTACCTTAATAGTTGCTTCATGCCCCTTTTTAAGTTCTTTTGTACATCTACATCAAAACCTGTGTCCAGATATGACTCATCTTTTTTCTGTCATTAAAAATTAGTTCATGTTTTCAAGTATTTTACAGAAATGCACATAAATATCACATTAGTCATTTTTGTCTGGCTCTTTTCTCTCAATTATTTTTACATCTATCCATGTTGTGACATGAAACATTCCTTTTAACTGCTGAGAAGTATCCCACTGTATGGATGTTCCAATTTGTTTATCTATTCATCCCATGATGGACATTTGGATTGTTTTAGGTTCTTGGCTATTATAAATAAAAATGCTATGAGCATCCATGTACAAACTTCTTATCAACATATGCTTTTGTTTCTCTTGTATAAATACCTAAGGAATAGATGAATCATATGGTATGTGTGTATGTGTATGAATTACTTTTTAAGAAGCTGCCAAATTGTTTTCCAAAGTGGTCAATTATACATTTCCACCAGGAACATGTGAAAGTTTCAGTTCCTCTATATCCTTGCCAACATTTGTTATGGTCAGTCTTTTTAATCTTCTCTAATAAAGGCTTACTACTATCTCAGTGTGGCCTTAATTTCCATTTCCCAAATGATTAGTGATGCTGAGCATCTTTCAGTGTGGTCATTTGCCATCTGTATGTCTTTTTTTAAATAAAATATTCAAAAATGTTGCTCTTTTTCAGTCATTTGGGTCATCTGTTTCCTTAAGTTATGTGAGGTCTTCACATATTCTGGATACCTTCATCCTATGCGTACACTGCAAATATTTTCTCATAGTCTGTCTTTTCTGTCTTTTGAGAGTACCTTTGGACAAGTAGAAGTTTTTAATTTTGAAATCTACAATTCAAAAGTTTGTTCTTTGTGAATTATGTTATCAAAGTCATATCTAAAAGTTCTCTAAGCAAAGATCGTGAAGATTTTGTTCAAATGTTATCTTCTACAAGTCTTATAGCTTTCAGTTTTGCATTTAGGTTTATGATCCATTTTGAATTAATTTTTACATATGACATGACGTACAGATTCAGGTTAATTTGTTGGCATGAGGATATTTAATGCCTCAGGATCATTTGTTTATACAACTATCCTTTCTTCACTGAACTGCCTTTGCACTTCTGTAAAAAATCAGTTGTCTAGGTAAGTGTGGATCTATTTCTGGAGTCTCTATTACATTCCACTGATCCATATGGCTAACTTTACTCCAGCCTAGAGTCTTGATTTCTGTAACTTAATAATAAGGCTTGAATTCATATATAGTTTTTAACCTTTTTATTCTTTCTCAAAGCTCTTTTGTTTGCTTGATGTCCTTTGTATTTCTGCATGAAGTCTGTCAATTTCTACAAGAAAATAAATATCTTGGATTTTAATTAGGTTTGTGTTGAACTTATAGTTCAGTTTGAAGTGACATCTTAACTATATTGAGTCCTTAAATCCATGTGTGTGATGTATCTCTGTTTATGTCTTTAATCTCTGCCAACAATGTTTTATAGTTATCAGTGCATGAGTATTTTACACTTTTTGACAGATTTATGTCTAAGTTTTTCACATCTTTGATGGAATGATATTTTCTAAAATTTCAAATTCTAGAAATTTAATATTCTTACATTGATCTGGTAATCTGTAAACTTACTAAACTTATGTATGTATTCTAATGATGTTTTTTGTAGATTTTGTCAAATTTTCTACATGTAAGACTTGTTGCCTATAAGTAAAGATTTTTACTTCTGCCTTTCTAATTTGAATACATCAGCAAGAACCTCCAGTATAATGCTAAATAGTTATGGTGAAAACAGACATCATTTTCTTGTTTCTGATTTCATAGGGAGAACATTGTACCTTTCACATTAGTATGATGTTAGCTATAGGTTTGTCATGGACACTCTTTATCAGGTTGAGGAATTAAACTTCTAATCCTACTTTTCTTAGAGTTTTTATTACCATGAATCTTTGATTTTTTTCAAATGCTTTTTATGAGTATATTATGTTAATCATTTTATTTTTTATAGTGCTTTAATATGGCTGATTACATTGATAAATTTACAAATATTACACCAACATTGCATCTGTCCATAATGTAGTATAATTTCATATATTGTTGGATTTGATTTGCTGAAACTTTGTTACAAACTTTTGCATTTACGTTCATTAGTCTGTAGTTTTTCTTTCTTCTAAAGTCTCTGTATGGTTTTGGTATTAGGGTGATGCTGGTCTCATAAAATGAGCTCAGAATTACTCCCATTCTTCTAGTTTTTGTAAGAGTTAATGAAAATGTTGATTGTTTTACCATATATGTTCAGTAGAATTTACTACGCTAGCGATGTGGCCCTGAAGTTTATTTGTGTGAAAGTCTTAACTTCAAATTCAGTTTCTTTACTGAATATAGGGCTATTTAGGTTATCTGTTTCTTCTTGATTGAGCTTTAATAATTTGTGTCTCCAAGGAATTTGATCATTTTATCTAAGGTGTGATTTCACTGCCATACAGTTGTATATGATATCCCCATATTATATATGCATCAATTTTGGAATCCATAGTGATGCCACTTTTCTCTTGCCTAATATTGGTGATTTGTGACATCTTTCTTTTTTCTTAATTTATATGGCTAGAGAATTATCAATTTTGTTGAATATCCTTATTGTTTTTCTATTTTACTGATCTTTGCTTTTTTCATATTATTTCCTTTTTTCTTATTATTTGGGGTTTAATTTTTTTCATAATTGTTTATGGTAGAAACTGAGGTTATTCATTTGAGATAAATGACTCTTAAGTACAGCATTAGTGGCCTCTCAATAATTTTGATGTGTTTTTTCATTTTCATTCAGCTCAACATACTTTCTATTTTCTCTTTTGTTTCCCTCTTTGACTCATGAATTATCTAAAAGTGTTAGTAGTTTAAAGTTATTTGAAGATTTTCCCTGATACTTTGTTGTTATTGATTTTTATTTAATTTTTTTAAATTTTACTGTAGTCAGAGAAAATACTTTAACTGACTGGAATCCTTTTAGATGTACTGAGACTTATCTAATGGCCAAGGCTATCTTCTATCTTAGTACGTACTCCATGAGATTTTGAAAGGAATGTATATTCTGCTGTTGGTGATGTGTTCTTTAAACACATTAATTAATCAAGTTGGTTGATACTGTTGTTCAAATATTCTATATTCTTGTGTACTTGTACCAGATATTGAGAGAGGATACTGAATTTGAAGACTCTAAGACTAAATCTTAGAGTATTTAGATAATTGACTCAACGTCAAAGGAAAATGTCAATGCCAGAATTTGGACACAGGCAGTCAAATCCAGAGGGTCAGGTGTTGTGTGTTTGTAGGCATAGGTTACTGTGTATGTGCATGTGTGAACTTCATCTTTGAGACTGTAATAAGCCAATATGTCTGGGAAGAGAGTATTAGTTAATTCAGCTTTTTTGTTGTTTGGTAATTAGCAAGCAATAAAAGGAAGGCAATTAAATTCAGAATTTTCTTTTGAATATTATATTTTCATACTAAAAAACTGTGAAAGAATATAAAATTATATCTATTGATAACAATAAGATGGTGGCATTATATTTTCCTCCTCTGGATTTCTAAAACTTGCTATCATGATATACTATCTTTATAATAACAAAGTTAAACAAAAAAAGGAAAAAAGATTATGAGATGTGAAAAATATATTAAATACTTACAAAACTCAAGCTGGTAAATAAAACAAAACTACTGTGCTACGTAGTCAACAATTCATAGAAAATATGGCTTACCTTCTATTTCTTGTTATGAGAAAAACAGGTATAATTATAAATAAGTTCTAAATATGTATCTTCCAAATATGCTTTTTAGTTCTTCTAAATATGTATCTTGTCACAAAGCCCAAATAATAAGCAAACAATAAAATTCCCTCAAATAGCAATATTTGGGAATCATAAAACAACTTCTTTAAAAACATTAAACTATTTTATTCCTCTTCATAAATAATAAATGAGGGGTTCTTTGAACAGATATATAATCTTCATTTGTTAAATCCTCCAAAAATCTCTAAATCTTGTACTTGGTCTCAATTGCAATGATATTAACATCCAAGGTTTTCAAATGTATAATGTGGTATTCTCATGCTTATAATTCCAAAATCACGTTAAGCAAAAGTGGCTCAAGTGACCTTTGGGGATAATGCATATTTTCTCTATCATCACTGTGGCAGTAGTTACATGGATATAGAGTCATTAAAACTTATTGAATAGCACATTTAAAATTAGTTGTATTGTATTACATTGTGCCTCAATAAAATTGATCTTAAAAGTACATAGACATAGGGGAGGAGTGGGGAGCTAGACAAAATGGCTGAAGAGGAGTGGGGAATACAGGCTTCCATTATGTAATAAGTCATGGGAAGAAAAGGCAGAGCATAAGGAATGCAGTGAATGATATTATTTATAAGGATGTAAGGGTACAGATGGTAGCTACACTTATGAACATAGCATAATGTATAAACCTGTCAAATCACTAGGTTGTACACCTGGAACTAATATAATATTGTGTGTCAACTATAATCAAATAATTTAAAAAAGTACATAGAAATAGTTCCAGGTCCTAAGCTTTTCAAGGGAACTAAAAGAGCTATAAAAAGGAAACTACTGATATACACACCAACATGGACGACTCTTCAAGTAATTTATGCTGAGTGAAAAAAAGCCTATCCTAAAAGGTCAGATACTTTTTTACATAACAATTTTGAAGAGACAGATTTTTAAAAATAGCAAACATGTTAGTGGTTATTAGGGGTTAGGAAAGGGTACTGGAGGTAGTAGGTAGAGAGAGGTGGTGTGGTTATGTAAGATCAATATGATGAATCACCAAGTGATGGAAATATTTTATATCATGTGGTGATGGACAAACCTTCATGTGTGATTTAAAAATATATGAAAATTAAGTATTTTCAGGGCTTGGGCTTCTCAGTGGGACTAATGAATATAAAGGACTTCCCAAGAAATACTGTGAGCCAGCCAAGCTGGTCTTCCTCAACCCTAATCTATTCATGGATCAGGAAGGAGGAAGAAAGGGAGGGAAGGAGAGTATATAGTACTGAAATGAGGCAGAGGCAGTCATGATAGAGATAGCAGACAAAAATGAAAAATTAACAGTTATGCAATTGACTAATGAATGAAAACTAAGGAGGTTAGGATCATCTATACATGAGTTGGCCTAAGTGAAAAATATTTACAGTAGTGGTGTAGGAGTAGAAATTTGTAAGTAAATATAGGGGCTTTTTAATTAATATGACATCTGAGGACGAGCTTGTCAGATAGAGGGATATATTGATCTGGAGACCAGGGAAGAGGCCTATGCTAGAAATATTCTGACCTCAAGGCTTAGAAAAGCATAGTTATCTAGCATACAGCATATACATTAAGTATACTGAGCAATGCACAGTGTATGAATGAAAGATATACCATCTTCTAACTGTCAGGAATAATACTAATTATAATGACATCCAAATTGTTTTGATACTAAACATGTACAAGGGACTTCTCTAAATACTTATACTTAAGTATTTATATATAAATTATACTTAATATTTTATTTTATACTTATATATATAAGTATATACTTTATACTATATTTATTTTATACTTAATACTAAGTATAAAAATATACTTAAGTATTTATATATAAATTATACTTAATATAATTTATCTAATTTAATCCAATAAAATCCTGCAATATAGTTATTATGATCCTTATTTTACAGACCAGAAAACTCAAGTTGAGAGTTCCTGGGCTCTTTAGAGGTGGGTTCAGGATTCATACTCATGAGTCCAGGCTCTGGAGCCTACTCTTTTTTCATTGGTTATCTGTCCTCTCACATTGGTAAATCCGTCATGCCAAGGTTTATGGCATGTCCAGAATTTCTTAATTTTTAGCTATTCACATTCTCATTTCTTTCACTTAATTAACACTAGCTGTCTAATGATTTTTTTTGTACAACATCTGTACAGTTGGGCCCAATTATTTCATTTCTCGTTCACGCACCCAAGATGTGTACAAGTAGCTAAAATGAACTTAAAGGGTAAGACAGTGTTTTGCATCTCTGAATAAAGTTGTACCAAAAAAACCCTGTATTTAATTAAAGAGAGGTTACTTTAAGATATATCAGATTGAGACAATGCTTGAGGCTTCTTGATCTAACGCTGATTTCAGCTGAGGACAAAAGAGAGGTAGTAATTTCATTATATATCTATTAGAAATAAAAATTATTGAAAATAAATATGTTGGAAGTGCATGTTTGCATATAAATTTGCATGAAACTCATTGTTTTTCTTGTGATAAAATGTCATGTCCATGGATAATTTTTTTGTCACTCTAATGAAAGTAGACCATCTCCCCAGTATTTTGTAAAATATACTAGTAACCTATTCCAACGGTTACACCAAGTACAAAATCTCATATACCTATCAGTCCTGCTTGCTACATATTAAGCAACTAAAAGCTTCTGCTTATTCAATGGTCTCTTCCAGGGAGACCAACAGAGACTAACATACACGGCAGGCTCCCTGCCCCTGCCCACCTGTCACCACCCTCACCCACAATTTTTGTCCAAGGCCTCAACACCAATCATAAGGGAATGAGGCAACCTATAACTATGATGAAAAGTCTGAAATATGTGAGGTACCTGGAGAGCAGATATGGTAAATTTGCTTAGGATAATATAAAACAACCTCTAAATCTATCATCACCCCCGCTCGGTAATTCTAGAAGAACTCTTTAGGATAAATTGTGAAGAGTGGTTAGAAATGGCTACATGTTGCAAGTCACAGATAATTGATGGCCAAAAAAAAACAAACAAGAACAATAACAACAACAACAACAAAACAGAGATTGGAAGTCCTAATATTAAGAATGTTCTCCGCACAAAGTATTGTTTTGGCTGACCTAGAGCGGAGCATTGTTACGCAGCCTGCATTTATTAGATAAATTCTAATAAAAGTCATAGAGTACCCTGAACTTCAATTTATTTTACAGATTAACATAAATTCATAGACATAATGCAGTAGTTATGGAGGTAGCTGCTCTTTAATAAAATTTATATTCTCAGAGATATATATCAATGACACTCTAAATCTCTTCTTTACTCAGTATTGCACAGTGCAAACTTTTGTTCTGTTTTCTCTAACAGAAGAATGCAAATAGTATCAACAGGTCCCTGTCCAACACTTTCTAGGGACTGATGCAAAAAGTCACTGAAGTATATTTTGTATATACCATACGATTTTACTGTAAGTATAAATTGAATCTGCTGATATTGAAAAAAAAAAAAAGGCTTGAATGAATTCAAATCTGATGGCTTTCATTCCTACTGAGGTTATAAACTCCCCAAAAGCAGACCTTTAGAATATAGCTGCTCTCTTTAAAATCACAACTGAACTGACCAAAATGCCAAATATACTCAAGGCTGGCCTGACACATATTTACGTACACACACACACACACACACACACACACACACACACCCCATACCAAATATGCTATACATTTAGAGAAACTTGCCAACTTCTTCACTGTTGCTTAATCTTCAGCTCCCTCTAATACCACTTCTGCTCCCATGTTTACAAAGACTACTTTTTATAAATTCACAGACTGCTGATTTCCAGGTATAAGTTACTTAACCATACACATTTTAAATTGTCTCCTTCACTCTTGAAACTTCCTCTTCTCTTGACTTCCATATTATTAACCCTCCTGGATTTCTTTTTTTATTGCCCACTGGCTGCTCCTTTTATGGGATCTTTTTGTTTTGCATTTATTTTCATCTTCTTGATCCACATACTTTCTCCTATAAAATCCCATTCTTGTCTATGCCTTCATCTACCATATATATGCTGTAAATTCACAGTTTATTTCTTTTTTGCTTTACAGCCACATATCCAACGAGACACCCAACATTTCTACTTGGATATCTTATAGACTCAGAAAATTCAGCACATCTAAAACCAAAATCTTCTCTGCCTCTATACTATATTTCCTTTTTTTCCCCTTAATTTATTCCCCAGGCATTTATACAAGTGAGAAACCTGAGAACCATCACTATAAGTCCGACTTAATTTTTTTGTAAAATCTTGCTAATTCTACCTCCTGTATAGCTCCTAAATCTATTTACATCTCTATATTTCCATCATCAATGCTACATGCATTATCACTAATATGGATTACTTTAATGGCCTTTTAAAAATATTTTGTTTATTTATTTATGAGCAAGAGAGAGAGTGCGTACACACAAGCACATGAATGGGGAGGGGAGGGGCAGAGAGAGAGAGAGAGAGAATCTCAAACAGCCTCACCTGGGGCTTGATCTCACAACTCCAAGACCGTGACCTGAGCTGAAATCAAGAGTCTGACCTCAACTAACTGCACCACCCAGGAGCCCCTGGACTCCTTTAATGGTCTTTAACTGGTTTTTCTGCCTCTAGTCATCCCCTTGTAATCTACTTTCATCCTAAACGAATGTAATGCAATATTTACATATTGCATTATTATACTTATAACACTATCAATCTAACCATATTATATCATATATAGATATATCTATATATGATCTGTTTAAGTTACTTTGGTATTTCCTTATCAATACTCTATGAGAAAGAAAAGGGAAAGAGTTATGTCTGAAACACCCAAGGGGCTTTCTAAAATTGCACATCACTTTTTAATATGTGATCTCCCCACTCAAGAATCATTTCCAGAGACAGCTTCTATTTCTAATGGGAGAGTCTTAGATCCTTTAACTCTGCTGGAGCACAGAAAAAAGGGAGGAAAATCACCGAACTCTGGATAAAGTACACACTCTTCAGCATGGCAAATGAGACCATTCATAGTCTGGATACTATCCATTTCCCTAACCTCATCTTTTCCCATTAAACTTGGGTATCTTCTGCTTCAAGAAATTTTCCTGAATCTCCCATTCCCACCCAGACCAGACTGAATTAGTTAACTCTCTTTTATCTACCCATAGGACCTACAGTGGGTTGAATAGTGTCTCTGCCAAATTCATGCCCACCCAGGATCTCAGAATGAGCTGTTATTTGGGAATAGGGTTCTTGCAGAGGCAATTAGTTAAAGATCTTGACATGAAATCATACTGGACTCAGGGCGGGCCCTCATGCCAATGATTCATGTCTGTATAAGAGAAAGGAGAGGGAGACTGGGACACAGAGAAGGCAGCCATGTGAAGATGGAGGCGGAAATCACAGTGATTGACATATCTACAAGCCAAGGAATACTAAAGGCTGCCAGAAAGCACCAGTATCTAGGAAAGAGGCATGGAACTTCTTTCCCTCAGAGCCTCCAGAAGGAACCAATCCTGCTGACACCTTGATTTTGGACTTCTGGCCTCCTGAAATGTCAAAGAATAAACTGCTGTTGTTTTAAGCCACCCGACTGGTGGTATTTTATTATGGCAGCTCTAAAAACTAACATGGCACCTGATATTTACCTCTAATATAGTACTTACTTATCAGATTGTATCATAGTTATTTTACTTGTTTAACCCAACTCCAAGCTCAACTATACTCCCACCTATTTAAAGGCAGAAATCTTTATCACCACTGCCTGTAAGTACTAGATAAAACCTGGTATGTTAATATAGAAGTACATCAAAAACTCAGGTTAAAAACATATAATTTTAAATGACATATTTCCCAGGAAAAATATTACATAATTTGGTGTAATATTACAAGTTCCTTAAAATCAAGGAACTACAAGAATTTTGAAACTACAAAGATTTTTAAACTTAAAATCTTTCTTTCTTTTAGTATATCACAATAAGCTTAAACTTCTTGGCACCCAACTTTTTCTTCCTTATCAAGGGAACCTATTTGGCAGAAAATGTGTTGAAAGGATCATGGACTCAAAGGTGAGAGTTTTACAGTGGAATAGAAGATACAAGAAACAGACATTTGGAATGAACTTTTGGTCAATCAGGTCATCATTATTAAGGAAGGGACCTAGAGGTGTAAAGCCAATAGAACAAATCTTTGTTAAGCCCATGACATCTTAATACCTATAGAAAGGAAAAATTGATTCCACTCGTTATTTTTCTGTCAGGCTATAATAAATATAAAGTTCATAGTACTGTGATACTACATTCCATGGAGATATAGCATTTATATAAGTAGACATCGTGTCACAACTAGAACAACTTATTTGAATACTCAAGAAGCTCACTGTTGTTGATCTGTAATGGCAAATGCAAGCCACGCCACTAGTAAGAAGGTAGCTTGTTTCTTTTCTAATAGTCTTTCTTTTTTTAGATTAGCATTTAGATAATAGTAATAGTGTTGCAAAAATGAACATTTATGTTCTCCTGATTTCCCATCAATTGTCTTCCCTGCTCTCAAGAACCACAGCATGAAGCACAAAAATTAAATAACACATTTTTCTTTCTTTTCCATCTTCAAAGAATCAGTTGGTTTCCACTTCACATTCAACTTTAAGCAAAGTAGATTTAATTGCCTGTCACTCACATTGAGAAATGTTTCAAATATGGGTTGCTATTTAAAACAATTAAAAGTTATTTTTCACATTCCCATATTCAATTAAATATAAATGCACTGAAAAGAATAAGTTCCTCAATTCCAAAAACATGATATCTAGGTAAGATTTAGGAAACTGAAGTTCCAGTAATCCAAATTTTGTTTGTTTTGTTTTTAATGATTATTCTCTACACTGGCCAAAATAATCCCAAGAGATGCTGGGAAATTATATAGCAGACTAATGACAGATACATATTAAATTTATTCTTGAGACATACACAGATATATTTTTTTCTTATGCAATAATGGCACAGACGTCAAAGGCGTGTTTTTTCTCATTTTCTTTTCAGACATTTCTCCGCTAGAATTGCCAAAATTGTTTTGATCTACCCTGGGGCATACCTCCGTGTGCCACTAGAGGGTAGCATTGTAGCTACGGAGGCGTAAACCAGAATTGTTGACGCCAGGAGAGTACAACCCCCCCCCACCCCCCCCCACCCCCCCCACCCCCGTCTCCTGCCGTCAACCTTCTAGATACTTTAAGCCGATGAACACTCCAGCAGACATTATCACTGACTGAATCAATACAAAGACAGCGAATTATATCTGGGTCCACTAACAACTTCTGAATGAACTGGCAGTTCATCAGGAATGGGTAACTCTAACAAGAAATGATCAAACACTGGGATGCAAGAGAAAGACTATATACACCATTCATTTCCCTACTTACGTGATTGAAGAGCCTGGGGAAAAAGAGAAGGAGGTAAAGCACAAACTAATCTAGAGTCTTACAGGGTTAATGGACCTAAATCCAGTAATTCATTGTTCTACTGCAGTCTTGAACCAGAAAAGAGAGTGACACAGCTTATATGAAAAGAAAAATACTACGCGGTTTAGCAAATGTGTGTGTGGGTGGGTGGGTGGGGTTTGTGTGGGTGTGTAAATGTAATAGGTAGGTAACTATAACAGGGACATTCTTCATCCTTTCCAGTCTTGGACTTCCTTATTTTTTAGTTCTGTAAACTTGACTCTGAAAACTATCAAAGGAAAAATCCTTGAGATTTTCTTTTGAGAGTGAGATGGAAAGTGGGGTCTTGTAATTTTAATGTTTCCCCAGACATATCCGATCTTCCTTGCTGAGCAGTGTTTTGGAGGAAAAGCGTGTTGCCTACTACTTACAAGCTCTAAGACTAAATTTGTAGAGCCTCAGTTTTCTCAATTTTGAAGTGAGAGTTTTAAGATTTACCTCACACAACTGTGTGACAATTAAATTAGGTTGTGATGACAGAAACAGTTGAATACTGAGAATGGCACATAGTAGAAATTCCACAAACGCTAATTTTCTTGCATCATCCCTTTGGATATCCCAGTAAGACTTTAATATCTTCAAAGGAACACAGTCTCCAATCAGAATTGCAAAAACAAGGGAATCAGAGACAGGATATTTTTTATTCTTTTTTCCCATCTACTGTCATCCTTTAAAAATGACTGCATTTGTGGGACTTGCAAAAAAAGAAAACAGATCTGATACGTACAAAGTATACTAATGGATGTGGAGTATTTCAATATTTCATTTGTTCAACAGAGTATCTCCAGTCACATCCCCTGCACTCCACTCCACTGCTGGCCTCTATTTCTACCATCCACTATTTCTCCATCTCAACTGGTACATGAAAACCTAACTGAATTAGACATCTTCACAAACACCCTTCTGATCCACTCCAGCATAATGACAACTCTGGAGTAATGGAGTGAGGAGGAATGACGAAGTTGTTAAAGGATTTAAAATTCCAAATGGAGAAGTATTTGTCATAGGAATACAGTCAAAGTTACATAAAAACCTTTAATTCCTAAAGTGGCTTAAATCTATAGCGCTTATGCAACTGAATATTTAGATGAGGGTTTTTTTATTTTAATTTCCATTAAAAGAACTAAATTTGGAGGGCAACTAAGAAGTAAAAAAAAAATGTAAAGATTCCTATTTCTCCACTTTCTCTTCTAATGGTTAGACATTTACACAGCTGCTACAAACGTCTTTACTGTTAAATTTTCTGTGCTTATGTGGGGGTGGAGGTTATTGAGAGAAGGGGGTTTTAATGCCCATAATCCCAGGCAGCTGAATTCCCCAAATGCTTCAGCTGCCTGGAATCTTCTCTGACTTATGGATGCATGGCAGAGCTGAGGATTTCCTCTGTTGCTGCTTTAGTCTTTGTTTTCCTACATTTTGCTCCCCAGCAGAGTTTACTTTAAATGAATTCTTGGGAACACAAACTCCTGAATAATCCACTCTGTGTCCTGACTTCTGACATCACTTACATAAGCATTCATGGATTTAAAATAGGGATTTTCTCTCTACAAATAAAAAATTGTCTATTATGTTGCAACTCCTTTGGAATCTTGAAGAAGTCTTTTTTTAAAAACACAGGAATATGTATTACATGGTGAGAATGTATTTTAAGACTTTCCCTGTGAGCTCTACCTTTCTAAAAGAATCTAAAATATTGATTCCAGATATTTCTTCCATTTATCTTTTCTTATTGCTTAAAATAAGGCCTGGATTGAAAATCAGGAGACATGGATTAAAGTAAAAATTTTGCCTTATTGAAATAATCCTCTTCTAGGAGAGAGGAAGGTGGCTTGATGATGAAGTTAAAGAAGTTAAAGAGAAGCCACTAGAATGTAGATATATTGTGACATTAGAGCTAATAGTAATTGCTGAATAGGGTGACTAACATAACATAATAAAATTAAATTAAATTAAAAAAAAAAGAAGTGGGTGTGAGATACAGAATGAAGTCAAGGATTATGACAATGTTTTTCCCCCAGAGTTTTGATTTCCTGAAATGGGGATGGGCAGACTGGTAGGATCAAGTGTTGGAGTTAAAATCAGGAATCTGGTTCGGATCCTGGTAAGATTAACGTGCCGATCAGAAGTGCTGAGTGAGATATGTAACTATGAGGTTTGGGAGAGGGGTCAGGACTTGGTGCTGACAATATACAAATGGGATTTAAAAGCTTCTGGAAAAAGTATTAAGTCAGGGATTCATGACAGGAGAAAAGGAAAAGGTCTGAGGATTGAGAACACTCCCATGTGTTTAAAGATTGGAGACATGAGGAACCAGCAAAGGAAACCCAGGTGGAGTAGACAAGGCATGGAGAGGCCTGAGATGGAGTGGGGCTGAGGATCTGGGGCTTTGGAAGCTTCAGTGAGCACAGAGCCATTGCTGCCTGATTTGGCAGCTGACAGTTCTGTCTTATTTACTCCTCTAGTCCCTGCTTGGAATAAAGTTTGTCCCAAATAAAAATGCAAAATACAAGCTTTGCTTTTGATTGTGTGACCTTAGAGTCATTTAAACTCGATACTAGTTATTTCCCTTACATTAGTTGGAAAGAGGGTGATACGTTTTACTTCCCATCCACTGAGTGTACGAAACTGGTCTTGCAAAGGTAAAATTTTTTTTTTTAATTTTTTTTTATTTATTCATGAGAGTCAGAGAGAGAGAGAGAGAGGCAGAGGGAGAAGCAGGCTTCCCGCCCAGCAGGGAGCCCGATGTGGGACTTGATCCCAGGACCCTGGGATCATGACCTGAGCCGAAGGCAGACGCTTAACCATCTGAGCCACCCAGGCGTCCCGCAAAGGTAAAATTTCAGAAGGAGCAAAGGAAAGATTGTAAAAGATTTCCTATAAACCAGACAAGAGTTACAAGAGTTAACATTACGTTCCCTGATTCTTACTTTTGCTGAGATACACAGCAGCCAGGGGCTTCCTGCTCAGCCTCCAGTTAACTGCCAGGCCAGCTGCCCTCCAGCCACACGGAGCAAATTCACAGAGGTCGGGAACAGGAAAAGTGGAGTGTTTCCCATATAGGAAGGACCCACGATACTTCTAAGGCGGACGGAAATACTGACAAAAGTAAAATATGGTAATGTGGTATGGTATGGTAAAGTCTAGGTACTGTGGTACTGGTTTGTTCATTATAATAGACCCTGACTGAACTTGTATCATGGCGACCTGTTTTCCTAATAATGATGCAGGATTAAAGAATTTTTTGTTGGACGAGGGGGGTTGAAATGGGTGCAGGGGGTCAAAATGTACAAACTCCCAGTCATAAAATAAATAAGTCATGGCGATGCCATGTACAACACGGTGATTATAATTCATAACTCTGTATTGCATATTGAGAGGTTGTCAAGAAAGGAGATCTTAAAAGTTCTCGTCACAAGGAAAAAAATTATAGCTATGTATGGTGGTGGATGTTAACTAGACATAGTGTGATGATCATTTCAAAATATCTACAGGTATTAAATCATTATATTGTAACCTGAAACTAATGTTATATCAGTTATACTTAAGATTTTAAAAAGTCTTTTTTAAATGCAAAGAGTGACATATTTTCTGTTCTTCACTTAAAAATCATAGATGCCTAGATTTTTCTTTTTAATTGATAGCCAGAGCCAACTAGCACCGCCTCTGAAATGACCAGTCAGCATTTTCATAGGACACCTGGCTACAGATAGAGCTGGTGTTAGTAACCAAGGCCACGGACTCCCCGTTCAGTATTTGTTGCTTTTTTTTTTTTTTCCTCTTCCCCGCCCCACCTCACTACCTCACTAAAATATTTTGACTTTGGTTTTGAAGCATAATCTCTAGTTAAACCAGTTAACTCCTTATTCATTTAATTCTAATTTTAGTTTTCTTTTTAAATACACTACTTAGGCAGTTCTAAAGCTAAATAGGACTATTAACTGCAGGTTGCCCAAATCAACCATTGGATTTGAAAGACGAGACTTATTTCTACCGTATTAAAATCTAAATTTCAAGTTCAAGGAGGACAAGATCTGGTCTAGTGGTTTCCCATAATATTCCTCATCTATAATAGTAAGCAATAAATTGTTTTATTGCAATAAATTGCAATAAATATTTAAGGAATAAAGTTTTTGAATCCTTTCCTCCAGTTATCCTGTGGCTCATACCCATATTTCCTTTGGGTCTTGACTGAAATTTCACATTTTTATTTATTTTTTTTTATTTTAAAGATTTTATTTATTTATTTGAGAGAGAGAGAGAATGAGAGATAGAAAGCACGAGAGGGAAGAGGGTCAGAGGGAGAAGCAGACTTCCTGCTGAGCAGGAAGCCCGATGTGGGACTCGATCCCAGGACTCCAGGATCATGACCTGAGCCGAAGGCAGTCGCTTAACCAACTGAGCCACCCAGGCGCCCCTGAAATTTCACATTTTTAGTGAGACCTTCTCAGGCTAACCTCTGTAAAATGTAAGCTCACATTACTTAACTCTTCCCTAATTTATTTTTCTCCTTTTTACTGATCTAATTTCTTATGCATTTTACTGAATTTCCTTGTTTATTGCCCACCCCTCAAATGAAGCTCCATAGGGTAGATATTTCTGTCTCTTTTTTAAAGATCAATCTCTAGTGGGGAGTACAATGCCTGGTACCCAATATTACTCAGTAAACCTTGTCATATTAAATGAATGAGTGAATGGAATGACAAATACCTCCTTCCGGTTAAGGAAGATGTTTTATGTCATCCTTATCCCCAAAAGTTACAGTGGATATGAGGATGCAGAAAGATGTTTTAATAGAAAGTCAAAGAGAAAAACACAGAGGTTTCTTAGCAAGAAGAACAAACCCGAGTGGGAGGGAGTCAGCCCCTTTCTTTCTTACAACATCAGAAGGCTAATTATGAGCTGAGTCCTTGAATGAGAATAAAATTAAATATAAAAGAGAAATGAATTGGGTTAGGCATGCTGGGAATGATTAAGGAGATAGAGAAGTGTGAGAGTTTGCATTTCCTACTGGTAAATCCTGTGCTTGTCAAAATTATCTTCCACAACATTGGACAGAAGATAGAATTTTGGGGCACCTGGGTGGCTCAGTCGTTAAGCAGCTGCCTTTAGCTCAGGTCATGATCCCAGGATCCTGGGATTGAGCCCCGCATCCGTCTCCCTGCTCGAGGGGCGGGGGAAGCCTGCTTCTCCCTCTCGCACTACCCCTGCTTGTGTTCCCTCTCTCGCTGTGTCTCTCTCTGTCAAATAAATAAAATCTTAAAAAAAAATAGAATTTTTTTCTTTGCTTGTAAAAAAAAATATTACAATGCAAGTGTTGATTAGGATATACAAACACATTATACATATATATCAATTCTCATGAGTTATTTATTTATATATTCCTTTTGACACTACTGAAGTCTATTTTTCAATTACTTCTGGAGGGGAAATTTTAACAATTTCAAAAATCAGTGCCCACTACGGAAATGCTTTTTCTGAAGTCTATTTTTCAATTACTTCTGGAGGGGAAATTTTAACAATTTCAAAAATCAGTGCCCACTACGGAAATGCTTTTTCTCACCATTACAGTGGATGTATTATCAAAGAAATTAATTCAGGGTGCCTGGGTGGCTCAGTCGGTTAAGTGTCTGCCTTCGACTCAGGTCGTGTTCCCAGGGTCTTGGGATCAAGCCCCATGGCAGGCTCCTGGCTCAATGGAAGTCTGTTTCTTCCTCTACTTCTGCTCCTCCCCCTGCTCATGCTCTGTCTCTCTCTCTCAAATAAATAAAATCTTATTTAAAAAAAGGAAACTGATAATGGGGCGCCTGGGTGGCTCAGTTGGTTAAGCAACTGCCTTCAGCTCAGGTCATGATCCTGGAGTCCCAGGATCGAGTCCCGCATCAGGCTCCCTGCCCAGCAGGGTGTCTGCTTCTCCCTCTCATGCTCTGTCTCTCATTCTTTCTCTCTCAAATAAATAAATTCTTTAAAAAAAAAAAAAGGAAATTGATAATTTCTCACTTTATCACCCAGACTCTTTTTGCTCAGCTATAACCAAGAAATACTATATTTTCCTAGCACATATACTGTGAAGAATAAATGAAATAATGACTATGGAAGGCCCTTTTAAACTGTTACTATGTAAATATGAGGTGTCATGATATGAGGAAGTATTTTTTTTAATTTTAAGTGTCAGTATAAGAAATCTAGAGTTTCTATATGACTGAAGTTTTCTCTCCATCTTTATCTTGTGAGTGCAGGAAGGACTGCTTATTTTCACAAAACATAAAAATAAAAATCATCCTGAATCTTATCAATGATAGATAATGCCTGTCAACTTTTTTATCTATGTTCTTCCATTGTTTTCTTTGGAGATATAATAATTTTCTATTATTTTGGGTTCTTTTTAACACAAGGCTTGGATCATGTGTTTAATTTTTTTTGTAACTTTTTTTCAATTACAAAATATTGTGACTATATAGCTTATGTAAATACTCTACAACATAATGGTTATATAAATAACCACAAATGGCTCATTGTATAACTATACTTAGATAACATTTTTCCAATTATCCATATTACAAAAAATATTGAGGTAAACATCCTTCAAGATAAATATTTGCCCGTTCCATGACTAATGTGTTAAGATGATGTTTTAGAGGGAAAATGCCTAGGTCCAAGTATAAAGACATATTTAAGGTCCTTGATACTTGTTGCCAATTTACTCTTAAAAGATTAAAATTGACAATACTTTAACTAGAAATGTCTTAAGATACCTACTTTTCATGTATTATTGCCAACCTCTATAAGCCTTAAAAAAAAGTTGTCAATTTGACAAGGAAAATGTTATTAGTCTCTATACATGTGAATGTGTATATATACACACACATACATATAGTTCTATATACACATATGTACAGACATATATGTATATAAATACGTACACATGTATAGAAATATTGTTAGTGCCAATACTACTACTGGACATTGCATTTTCTTCTAAACTATACTAGATAACATTTTTTTCTTCCACAAATTCTATTTTATTTTATTGTCTTTACCAAAATATTTTATTGTCATAATATACATCTCTTTTCCAACATCCACTTCTGTCTCATCTTCATATCAGGTGCTATACGCTATATTGGTAAGAGTACATATTTTCTGTTTCTTTAGGAAAGAAAGGGTGTAAAGACAGTAAAACTAGTTACTTCAAAAAGGCTAGAAACCCAAATTCAGGATATAAATATAAACATAGATGTAGATAGACAAAAGAAATGTATACAGACATATCTGTGTGTACATGCATATAGATACAGATAAAAATTTAGTACAACCTTGATAGATTATCTCTTCTAATTCCATGTCACTTTTAGAAACTTTTATTATTGCTTGCTACTTACTTATTAACGAGATTTCCTTAGTGCCTGGTTTACCCCTATGTGTAGATTATCCATCTCTCAATGCTCTTTCAGCTCGTTACAGATACTGCAAGTGACCATTCACTTAATGTCTCTGTGTCCTATAGGGATTGGAGAAATCTGGCCTGGACTAATTTAATTCCAAATTTAACCAAATCAATATGATGAAATCCTACTCTGAAAGAATTGAAAGAACGGCCCCATGTGGCTATTCAGAGGTGAACTTTAACAAAGTCTACCTTCATCCTCCATATTCCATTTAGAAAGTTAGTAGAATCATAAATCTGAGTCCTAGAATTTTAGAATTTTAAAATCATCTAAAAATTGTTCTCTCTTTCCAGAGAAAGGCCACAAAGATCAACAAATTAAAGCAACTTGCTCACAAGGCAGTTGAGTAATAGCCCAATTCCTAAGCTATTTATCTTCCCACGAAAGTTTCTCTGATTTTCTGTTGTCTCTAAAAATGTCTTTGGCCAAACCTGTTCATTAACAGAGTTCCCTACGAGCATCTGACTCTTCTGGTCAAGTGGATGTGGTTTCCTCAGGGAGGGTATCCTTGCAGGGCTGGAGACTCATCGACTATGTGAGGGTCCTTAAATAGCTCTTTCTTCAACTCCTACTAAGTTTGTTTTAGTGTTAAATTTGGTAACAGGGTGTTGAATGGAACATTTCCTGTTATCCTGGAATTGTGGTTAAGGCTCAAAGCTTAGGATAAAGAAACATACATTCTAAAACAAACACCCTATATTCTAAAGAAAGCAACCGACAATGGAACCAGACATCTAACAAGGTCATTTTAAAAGACAGCAAAAAGGGCACTTCTGCCATCAACCATCCCCTTCCTATCAGTATATGAGAAAGGAACAAGGGAACCAGGTGGATTTGGGGTAAGATGAGAGAACTGAGACCCAAGTAAAGCGCCACATGTGAAGGATAGAGTTTATGGTGATGCTTCTCTTTCCAAAGGTGAATTGAATGCATTCTGAGAAAAGTACTTGAAATGATGAGAGAGCCTGCAAACAGAAGAGCATTTTATTCCTCCCTAACTGGAAATCTGGCCTGGACTAATTTAATTCCAAATTTAACCAAATCAATATGATGAAATCCTGCTCTGAAAGAATTGAAAGAATGGCCCCATGTGGCTATTCAGAAGTGAACTTTAACAAAGTCTACCTTCATCCTCCATAATCCATTTAGAAAGTTAGTAGAATCATAAATCTGAGTCGTAGAATTTTAGAATTTTAAAAACATCTAAAAATTGTTCTCTCTTTCCAGAGAAAGGCCACAGAGATCAACGAATTAAAGCAGCCAGCTCCACTAGCTGCATGCTGGGTACGTTCATCATGCTGCTGTCACTGGGAGCAAAGGGAAGAACACAGGAGAGCTGTTGTGAGCCATCGTCATGCATCTCGTCATGTGGCTTGGGGGTACATGGGAACACAAGACTGACACATATCTTCCAGGAGACAGAAGCCCTTTGAACAGCCAATGCCAGCAGGCAAAGAAGTCATAGTGACAAAAACCTGGGAATGAAATGGGGGCAACCACAACTTCAGTTTCAGAGAACACAAAAAAAAGAAACTCAGTGTTGATGTGGTTCTGGATGAATGATCATGAAAGTTACAGAGGAGGAGAAAGTTGCATTTTTCTCAAGAAGTAAGAGGCTGAGGAAGATAATCCCACCCAGGAATCTCATGGATGATAAAGACAGACTGTATGGAGGCTGAAAGAAGACATGCCTGCTCCATGGAGGAAACTAAGGAAAGCTAAACCCTACTCCAAGAGAACCACGCATACCATGTTAGGGGCCATTTTAGCACAATCCCTCAGAAAAAGATGAAGACAGGACAAAATAGAACAAGACCAAAGCATACTGAGACCAAGAACAGAACAGAAAACAAGTGATGTAGGACAACCCCAACCCTTCCTTCTTATCCCAAATTCCAGGAAGCTAGACCCAGATAAAGGAGAACAGAGAAGTGAGAGAGAGAGCAGATTCTGCCCCCTGTTTTCCAAGTTTCTTAAAATACAAGTCTAGCCAGTGAGGGAGCTACTATAATTTCTAAGATTAAGTAGACTGAACTTTTCATACAAGTAACCACAAAGTTGGAAGGGAAAGAGAGGTTTAAAATAATTGAAGTTGACAATTGAAAATATTTAAGTTTCTTTTAAGAGCATAAAATTTTATATTTTGTTCTTAAACCATCCCTTTCAGTATCTGGTAGAGCTTAAGTACATCACAAAAGTACTTTGGGTTTAGGGGCACCTGGGTGGCTTACTTGGTTAAGCCTCTGACTCTTGATCTCAGCTCAGGTCTAAATCTCAGGGTCATGAGTTCAAGCCCTGCAGTGAGCTCCACACTTAGTGTGGAGCCTATTTAAAAAATATGTTGGGTTTAACTGAATGTATAATTTGTTTTAAAAAGGATATTTAGATAAAATTTTTCAGGGTCTCCACCAAACAAGATAAAAATGAGAAATCTGTAAACAAAACTAAGAGTAACTAAGAAAATCTTTAGCTAAAATGAGTAGACATAATAGATATGTCCAGTAGATAAAATAGTAAATAAACAGAATTAGCAGAGACGTCTAGTATAAACACAGTCATTAATAAATGATAGTGATCTTGACTATAAGGCTCAACACTTTTATCTGCTTTGAGTTTTAAATACCATATATACATATAAGTACAATTTCCTCTTAGAGACTGATGAATTGACATATGGCATAACAAGCTCTTCCATTTCTTTGGTTTAAGTCTACTACCCTCATCATCAGATCCATATATACTCCTGATTATCTCATAAGGAAAGGCACCAAAGTCAACACAACATGATCACTGCTTCCCCCCCTCGGCCCCACCCACTCTTCATCCTGCTCGGGCAGTTGGCAGTTCCCCAGCTAAAGAGCAGGGCCATGCACTCTCTTACTCAACCCACAAAACCGGATTCATCCTCAGTCTTCTGTCCCTCACGCCCCACCTTCCTGCCAGTCACCCAGTCCTGCCTGCTTTGCTTCCTGAATATTTTTCACACCACCTCACCTTCACCTCTGTGGTGGCTGCTGCAGTATAAAGGATCAGCATCTCTTCTAATGAGCGTATCTTTGTCTCCGCCTTGGCTTCCCTAAGTTCACTCTCCACACATCACACAGAGAGGTCTGTGGGACAGCACAGCTTAAGGATTTCATGTTGTCTCTGTCACTCAGAGCATAAGCACAAGCTCAGGAGAATGGCGTCACCAGAACGGACCTCTCTGGATCCATTTCCTGTTCTCTCCATTTTGTATCTTACTCTCTGGAATCCAGCAATTTTGGGTTACTTGTGTGGTGCTATGTGGCTCCTTCTTTTTGCTCAAGCTGCTTTCTTCTAACTCCTGACTGCATTTACTGAGCTTTTGTGATGATCTAGAAAACCTCCCCAGACTCTCCACATTGGAGTGCGTGCCTGTCTTGTGTACTGACCACGTACCCACTGCATGCCCTAATATAGTGGATAATCCGTTTTCTTCCCAACTACATTGTGGAAGCTTCTATTCAAGAGCCAGTATTTGACATCTCTAATCCACATGCCTCACTCCAAAAGAGAAATAAAATGCAAAACTTAACTAAATATTAGAAAATAAAAATTTACAAAAGTTCCCTGGTGTAAAGCCCTTTCAACATGCAAGACAGTGTGCTAAGAATTTTCTATGTATCATCTCATTTAATCTTGATAATATTTCTATAGGCTGGTGCTCTTGTGACCCTCATTTCACAGATGGGAAACATGGGGCCTACTGAAGTCCTTAAGGAATTGGCCTAAGGTCACAGAGGTGCTGTGGCTAAAGCCAAGATTTCAAATAGTCTCTTGGCCTCAAGTGCTCAAGCAACATGAGACCAGTTGATTTGCAAAATTTCCTTTTGCAAATGACTAGACTACAAATTCATGAGTAGCCAGAGCAAACACTGTTTTAAGAAATAAGTGAATTGATCACTGCTTTATTTCTGTAATGCAAGGCCCTTTGGCCACTAGAGAAGGGTGTATTTCATCCTCTGCTATTTATTTAATCATGCTCAGTTTCATCAACAATCTGGCTGTTTGCTTCCATTATCCCTTCCTGAAATAGCATGCCTGAATGGTAAATCCCTACTTATGGGAAGAAATAAACAGTGGAAAGGTAAATTGCTAAGATCAAACTCATGAGTTAATTTGACCCCTGCCTCCAGAGAATTCCAATTATAAATAGGAAGCAAACCGCCAAATGATAGCCCTCTTAGCTTTGTGAATAGTTACATATAAAAGAGCAGAGGCAAGTATAAACCTAAAAATCCCTAAAGGGAATTTGCAGGTATAATAAACAATGAGTCTACAAATATAGAAGTTGCACAAAGTCAGGCAAATCTTGAAAATCAGTTCAATCAGGAGTTCCTCTGAAAACATCCCTTCACTTAAGCAAATACAGACTATTCTTCACAAAACATATTTCTAAGGGCTTCTGGGCTTCTTTGTGATGGTATTTTAAGATTTAAAATTTTTTTAGTTAGTGTAAAACTCTAAAGTGGAGTTAAGACTTAACACAGATTTTTATCATCACATAAAATGATTTTTTTGGAAAAACACAGACTTCATGGTAGTGAATCAATGCTTTCAGAAATACTTGTAATATTTCTTAAAATAAAATCACAACCCAAAAATAAAATGAGAAGCAAGCATAGTAAGTGCTATGGGAAATATTGATTATACAAACTATAAAATAAAGGATAGCAGAAAGAATCTCTATTTCTCTTAAAGATCCACACATCACAGTAGTAAGTGCCTAAAACTGGATTTTGGGTTGTAAAGGGCTTGTCAGTTTGGGAAATTGTGTTGATATGATAGGAAGCCATTGGGAACACTGCCAGGCAAGCTAATTCAGATATCACGGAAGAGAAAGGCTTAAAGACCGAATTAAAATGCTTGAATCATACAGCTTCCTGACTCAATCTTAAACACATAGCAGGAAGTTAATGGAAAGAGATGGAATATGTCAACACACTTAGGACAGGATGCAAGCATGTCCTGAATCATTCCTGTGCTCATTTCTCCCATAGACTTCATGAATACTTGGTGCCTAAGCCCTTCTGCGTTTTTTGCTCAGGATGCAATAACAAGGTATCACAGAATGTGTGGCTTAAACAACAGAAACTTATTGTCTCCTTTCTGGAAGCTGGAACATCAGGGCCATAGAGTTGGTTCCTTCTGAGGACTGGGATTCCATGCCCATGCCCCAGCTTTTGGGGTTTTGCTGGCAATCTGTGACAATCTTTGCCTTCTGCATCACCCTGTTCTCTGCCTTCCTCTTTACCTGGTGTTCTCCCTGTGTTTGTGTGTGTCTGTATCCAAATTTCCCCTTTTTATAAGAATACCAGTCTTATCAGATTAGGGGCCCTCCCAACCCCAGTATAACCTCATCATAACTAATTACAACTGCATTGATCCTATTTCTAAATAAGGCCACATTGTGAGGTTCCCGAGTTTAGGACTCCAACATGGGAATTTTCGATTCTGATGGTTAATTTTATAGTTCAACTTGACTAGGCCATGGGATGCCCAGATATCTCAATGAACATTATTTTTGAGTATGTCTATCAGAGTGTTTCCAGAAGAGATTCGCATTTGAATTGAGACTAAGTAAAATAGATCTCCCTCCCTTATGTGAGTGGCCATCATCCAGCATAATGAAGTCCCAAATAGAACAAAAGGTGGAAGAGGTTTGAATTCTCTCCATCTGCTAGGCTGCTTGGGCCAGACATAGGCCCTCCTACTGTTGGACTTGGACTACCCCATCAGCCTTCTTAATTTTCAGACCTCCAGACTTAGGCTGGAACTATACTTCGCCGGGTCTCCAGCTAGCAGACAGCAGATCGTGGGACTTCTCCGCCCTCAAAACCACATGAGCCAATTCCTCATAACAAATCTCTCTCTTTCTCCCTCCCTATATATATTTATATTCAATAGATATACAGGTAGAGAGTAAATATAGATACATAGTAAATATAGATATATAAAATAAATATAATATAGATAATATTCTACCAATAATGTGTATCACTGGCAAATCGCTATGTTAGTTTCAAGTAAATACTTGAAACTAACATAACTACACTTCAATTAAAAAATTAGAATTAAAAAAAGTATTCTACGGATACTGTTTCTCTGCAGGATTTTGACAAATACGGATGGCAAATGGCACAATTTAACCCATAACATCTCCCATCCCTTCTTACTCCATGCACATGCTATTTATCTCTGTCCACACAGCTCACAAGCCACTTGCTTGTATAATCCATTTCACCTTTCTTTCTCTTAGCACCAGAGATAAAACAGAATATTCTTAAACTGAGCAGCAAACACACATCCTCAGCCAACTGCATTCGTCTGTAAAATAATGCAAATCTATAGGAACCTACTGGCTACTGGCCTACAGATTTTTTAGCCATTTGGCCAGATATGTGAAAATCCTGGCCTTGAACTGCAGTTATCCAGAAAGTCTTTTTATCCGTCATTATCAAAGGGCCTGGCTCTTGAATCAAAAGTGACACCACTTGCCTCTCCTCAGGGGCAGGAAGCTAAATGGCAGCAGGTTGTGTACCCAAAACATCACATCAATTTGATGAGGCTCAAAAGAAGGAATGGTTTCTATTTTATATATGAGAAGAATGAAGAAAAACTGAGAGGTGAGAGACAGCTTTTCAAGAGTTTTTTGATTAATGCCTTGCAAATACTGGGGAACAACATGTTTCCTATGGGTTTCCAGGCTTAGCCGGGTATTTTCCTTTCATTAAACATTGATTCTTAGACCTGCAGGAACTGACGTGCTGTAACATCTGTGCAAGAGCTAGAAAATAGTTCTTCAGTAGAAATAAAATGCTACAAAGAATAATGAAATAGAAACTGTAACTCCTAGCATTTTCTAATTCTCAAATACTTGCAAATTTATAGCTTAGGTGCAAAGAGGACACACGATTTTTTTTTTTTTTTTTTTTACAACAGAGGTTGAAGTTATAAAGAGAAATACGTAGATCAGCGTTTGTCCTAGAAAAACTCCCTAAGAAATTTAATATTTTCTTCCCACTTTCCTATCTGTATCTCTTCCTCTGTCCGGGAAGTCTTCTTATATACTCTAGCCTGTATTTGCAAAACTTGTAAAGATATTAATTAATAGCTAGCTTATTAACTGCTAAGCGTTTAATTCTCTACATATTTGCATGTCAGAATCACCCAGAATCACCGAGGATGTTCCATCCTCGAGACTCAGATTCAGCAAATCTAGGACTGTGCTCCAACGGCCAAATTTTAAAAGACTTCTGCAGGTAATCTAGATGATCAGGCAGCCTGAGAACCTCTAGTTTAACCTTTTAGAGGCCAATACAATAATGTGTAGACATACAAAGAAAAAAGTGGAAAAAAAAGTGCTACCAAAGCCACAAGGCCCTCATTTTTCTCTCCAGAGTACAGTTTTCCAGAATTTTTTACTCACAGAAATACTGTTAAAATTCTTTCAAGCATACAGGGGCAATATCTGATTTGTCTTACTTAAAAATTATATTTTGGAATCCTGTATTAAAAATATTTTAGTTGTACAAAATGTATACAAAATGTGAATTTAAAAAGATGAAATAAAATGAATACACTGAGGAGTGTATGGATCATTTCGAGTACATTGAGAAATAAGTACACTCTACTTTGGGGTTCCTTCCCCTAATTGTTTTGAAGAACATAATTCAACTTTTCTGCTACTCTTTACAGTTTGTTAATGATGCCACAGTGTATTTCAACACCACTCTACAGTTGACAGAGTACTTTCATGCCCATGATCATTTCTGATACTATTAACCTATAAGAAGAGGCTAATGAATGCTAATAATCTCTTACCAATGAGGATATTAAGGCCCTCCAGGACATTTTCAACATCACATAGTTTAAAATGGTGGAAGTAAAGTTAAAGTCCAGATTTTTTGTCTCAAAATTGAATGCTTCATAATCCAAATACATATATATATAATCTCCAGCCCAAAACATAACACAGCAGTTATGAGAGTTTTAGCTATGAATCATTGCAAGTGGTTGATGCAGTATATACAACCTCCCAAAGCACAAGTACCTACATACAAAATATTGTACACTTGCAGAGTGTTTACTGACTCGCTGAAATATATTCATAAACCACACAGAGAGAACACTCTGTCTACAGAATAAAGCAAACAATAAGTCCCGAAGACTTCCACAGAATTGACTTTGTTTTTCACAACTCCTCAGAGACATGAATCACTGTAAGACGTGTTCTGGGACTCCTGTTATTAAACCAGAAAAGTCAGATTCAAAAGTAGCCTATGGATCTGCATGCATGAGTGTTTTGTGGGATATTAAAGTTGTTCATTACCTAATTAAGTAATATTTGTACATTTTAATTGAGAAGGAGGTTCATATAATCTCACTCCACATGACATTTTTAATTAAAAACTAAAAGGCCACTAATCTCAAAGTGGACTTGGTGGGTTATTTTATTTCATTTCCTCTAGTCCTTTTGAGAGAGATTAGAGGATTTGCTTCATCAAGTATATCAGGCAGTTATTAAGAGGGCCCCCGGTGGATTATAATATTTTGTCTCATAAGGATAAGAATGAACACTTCATGAAAGTCTTGTCAGCAGACTTTCTGAATTTAGGGGGAAATTATGAAATAGGCAGTTTGTCTTCAATCACCTTTACTGTCATATCCCCTTTCTTTCTCCCCTTTTGTGGCAAAATTCCATCTGCCCACTTCCCTCATGATTCTCCTATCAAAATCTGTTGGTAATATAAATCAAACATGAATTCAGCAATATGCACTTTTTCCAGTACGTTTTGCTCAAGCTTTAAAAAAACTCATGGAATGAAAGTTGTTATTTACCCACTGCTAGGCATTTTAAGCTTAAACACAGGATGAAGAAATATTTAGGAACTGGATTTACTTTCTCAGGCTACCCAATCTAACAGCATGTATTCAGGTCCTGCCAAAGACATACTTTGACTTAAAATATATATATGTATATGTATGTAGCTTTCAAAGTGGGCTAAACCTTACAGTGCCATCTATAAAGTGATCACATTTTATCTTAGCTAAAATAAGTCAAACAAGCCAAATCCTTTACCATGCATATCTATTAAATGAGTTATGCGTAAAATTTACATTTTTCAAGGAGCTGTCCTCTTTCTGTCAGTAATTAAAATCTAATTTATTATCTCCTGTGCCATTTGGAGTTAACAGAATGGCATTTTCTGCATATTTATTTAAACTTAAATATTTTTGAAGGCTCATTATCTGTAGGATCATAAAATCATTTTTTTAAAGATTTTATTTATTTATTTGACAGAGCGAGAATGAGAGAGAGAACACAAGAGGGAAGAAGGTCAGAGGGAGAAGCAGACTCCCCGCTGAGCAGGGAGCCCCATGCGGCACTCGATCCCGGGACTCCAGGATCATGACCTGCACCGAAGGCAGTCGCTTAACCAACTGAGCCACCCAGGCGCCCAGGATCATAAAATCTTAAAACCTCCCAAATTCTAATTAGGTAAAGACACATAAATCATTCAAAAACAAACATAAAGCATTTAAAGAAAGCATAATTTGACTCAAAATAAAAGCAAAACTATTAAAATATTGCTTAAATAAAAATATGCTTACTCAAGTCTCTCATATGACAGAGAGAAAGAGAAAGATACATTCAGGGTTCAAGCAGCCAGAGAGGAAGCCGAGAAGCTCAGGGGTCTCCTTTTCTACAGCAAACAAGACTCCCAAATGCCTGGAGTCCATAAAGTTTTTATTAGATTTCAAAACCAATCTCCTTACATTCATGTTGGGCAACACTGTAATGAATCTAACACAATTCCTTTTCTTTTCAAGGTAGCTATTCCAACCACTATGAGGTTTTAGGGAAGATATTTTTATAATGTCCCAGTCTAGAAGCCTAACCAATGCAACCCAGCCCTCAAATGATGTCCCCATTAATTCTTTCTTTGCCACACCAGATGTGAAGTTTCACCCCAAATGAAGACCTGATAAAATTTAAAAATATCACTTTCCTGGGGCGCCTGGGTGGCTCAGTTGTTAAGCGTCTGCCTTCAGCTCAGGTCATGATCCCAGGGTCCTGGAATCGAGTCCCACACCAGGCTCCTTGCTCAGCGGGAAGCCTGCTTCTCCCTCTGCCCCTCCCCTCTGCTCATGCTCTCTCTTTTTCTCTCTCTCAAATGAATATATTTAAAAAAAAAAAGTCACTAGCCAAAAGAAATGAGTGTTCCTCTTTCCAATTCCAGATTTTCCATATTATTATATATTTATATATATACACATATATTCTAAGTACTCCCCATGTTTATGCCAACCACTCTCTTGATGCCAGTCACCTCCACTCGCACAAGCCTCACATTGTTCCTCCTAGGGTGGGCACTTACTCAAGGAATGTTTGTGTACAGCAAGGCAAAACTGCTCTACGACACTCAAAAGCTGTCCGTGACATACCACTGTGAATCTGCCTGGTTACTCAGCCACTGGCTTTTCACCCTCACTTATCAATATCCCCAAATATTAACAAAACCCGTAAACTTCATGGAAGGCCAGTTCCAGCCCTCCCCTCACTGTGTCTTGTGCTACTGTTTACCAGGTCTTTCTCCATCGTGAACCCATCTTCCCACCCCCTGCCACTCAGACACCAATGTTCTTTTTTAGACTCTGGATTGACTGAGGTAGGGAAGAAACTCTTAAAAGTTTGAGTAGATCTGGACACTTATTATTACCTAACACACAATAACATATATTAAATGCAAAAACCATACTTAAAGCTTGACAACCATGCCCATGGCTGGTTACATAATCTGTGGATCCCAGCACAAAACAAAAATGCTGGGATTCTTATTCAAAAAGCAAGAAAAAGTACAAATGTCACTGAAATATAAACCACTTTATCTTTTGCAGTTTCTCTCAGTCTCGGTGTCTTCTATTTGTTGTCTGAGAGACAATAGATCTTCAGAGGCATAATGGGGGCTCTCTATTGTAGCTCAGTGCATGTGTGTGCCTGGCCCTCCAGCTATCAGGGTCCCTTTCTTGCCTGCATATTTATTTAAACTTAAATATTTTTGAAGGCTCGAAACCAATGTGTTGTGTCCTGAGTGGGGGCAGGTAAGTCAATTCCCTTTTCCCATCAGCGTATTTCCCAAGCCACAGCAAACAGATGCACTCCAAGCCAAGATGCAGGCTCCAAGCCAAATTGCAAGCTCCAAGCCAAGATGCCCTCCATAGCTGAATGGGTAGACAAGAGACTAGCACCAGGCTCCCAACCTGACCATGCCCACTTTCTCATAAGTGTTTACTGTCAAGTCCACCAAATATAGGGTTAGGGATGGTAATGGGACTATATTCATCAACAAAAGACTGGTGGCTTACTCTGTAAGAGTAAACAAGAGAAGAAATGCCTTTGTACTGTGGAACTCCCTACTTGAGCTTAACTTTACTTTGGTTTTTCCTATCAGTATAGCTGACATATATACCATTGGAATCCATTATATCTGGTGTTTGAAACATCCTACAGAAAAATGGAAGGCATTTGTTTTAAAAGGGGGGCCACAATTGAGTACAAAAGTATTGCAAAGATCATACTGATGAAAAATGTGCTGTTCCATAAAACACCTTCAGATAATTCGCCAAGCCTTAGATTTAAAGCTGTACCCACATAAACATTTAACCAAAAGATCAAAGTGTTTTCTAAGATGCATTTTCTTAAAAATCCTGAGTAAAGTAATCAACAGGTTTACTTCCTATGTGTGATTTAAGATCTCACAAAATCAGGCATGCTTCGCCCTCTAAAGTTCAACCATACAGTGATTATTTCATTGTTTGGCAGCGGGAATTTCTGGCCAACAAGAAAGAAAAAGTGTGTGTATGAAAGAGAAAGAGGGAGAGAGAGAGAGAGAGAGAGAGATTCACCAGACCATTTCTGGTGAATCTGATGTCCAAATTATATTTAACGCTAATATCTTCCCTGTTTTCAGTCTTCTAGAAGGTGAGAAGCTTCAACCTTCCAAATATTCTGTTTTCTAGAACTAGAAGGGTGCCTCTCCAGGCTTGAGACAAACAGTAACAGTGTTTTCTAGGCTCATCACTGCGATCACACAGTCTTAACTTCGACTCCCCTTCCGTCAAACAAATCGGTCAGCCAATAAACTTCTTAGGCTTGAGACCACATTAAGTGAATCCAAGAAGCAAAACCTTCAGACCTCATTCTCATGAAGCTTCTTCTTTTACCTCATTAGGGAAACAAAGAGAAAGTTATCTTCCAAAAGAGATCGTGGAGGCATATATATAAAAAGTGCTTCAAGCAGCGGATTTGCACATGGTTTGATTCCCTGCACTGTGTACATGGAACTACCTTGTCAGCAAAAGCACACTGATGAAAGCTGGCATCCTAAAGAACAATGGCCTTACTTTATTATTAGCCTCTTGATCATTTAGTAGAAGATGTTTCATGACAAATATAGAAATGTTTTGATCCCATGTTGGAATTGTCTTAAGGATAATCTAAAACAACTCAATGGAGAAAAAAATGGGCAATTTGATGCACTTTTGAAATTTTTTAAAAATAATTATACATACAGACTTTTGTTAATGAGTATTCCCAAAAATTTTTACTGAAATTAAGTAGCTTTTCTGTGTTATGAAGTTATAAAGAAATAGCTATGTTTTATGTTAGAGTTCTAAAGAGACGGTTAATACTTGGTGAATAGCAACCAGAGGAGTCCATACATACATTTGATGGAAAATATTTTTCTCCTGTATCCCCCATATTTCCTCAGGTATCAGCCAGTCAGTGGATAAATGATAATGGGAAGATATATGATCAAGATAAATTTTACTAGATATTAAGAAAAGGGTTTGCTCTAGTTTCTATGTATTCAGGAGATAAAATTAAACTTTTTCCTCACTATTACACCTCCAAAGGATTCAATATTTAATAAAAATCATTAATTTTGAAGTTATAATGTATACTTTTAGTGATAGCATATACACAAATTCAAGTAGTAGAGATAAAATCAGATTTAAATACATAAATTTATTTTTTGGAAAATGAAAGTAAGCTTTCCAAATAAACCACTTAAATACTAAGGCATTTAGGAAAACACCTTGTTATGAATCTACTCTGAGTTTTTGTCAGAGTGCAGGGACAACATTTTTGAAATGTAATCTATTGGGAAAAATCAGTGGACCCGGGTTAGGGAAATTTAGATACAATCATGGTGCTGCCATTTATCCTTTTGCATGACTTCCTTTAACCATTTAAACAAAGGAACAATGACATCTTTCCATTTTATACACAGGAACACAAAGGAAAAGGAAATAAGATACAGGTGCTCTGTATTATAATCCAGTTATAATTCCTTGCAATTATATACATCGCGGGGCACATCATGATCTTGAAGCATAGAAGATATGTAATAAAAGCCCAATATTTATAAAATCTTTTCTCATCTGTATTGGTTCTGCCTCCCAAGCAACTGGTTTTAAAGATTTACATTGTATGTACCATCATTTGGGATTCATAGTATAAGATAAGATTATGGTAATTTTTTAAGGAAATTACTTCAGTAGTATGCACTATATGGTGCCCATATGGTCTCAAATATGGGAGATAATTCCTCTCAGTATCTCAGTTTTGACCTTGTACATAGTATCTCACTAAACAAAATTGATCCCCTAGGACTCAGATTAAATGACATTAAGAGTGAATAAAATTTTGAAAAATCCAAATTCACTTCATAATAATTCAGAAATGATTAGTAAATAGTGTTATCCATCTACCAAAGTAACAAAAAAATGAGGTGTCCCTCATAAAATGTTAAAGGTAGTAACCTATGCTGGAGTTTTTCAGGTTTAAATGCTTAGAGGTTTTATTTTACATCTAACAAAACTTAAGTCATGGATAAGTAATACAACACAATTTTGTCAATTTGATATGAAAAGTGAAACAGTGTTTACCAAGTTAAACAATTTAATGGCCCAAGTCTTAGGTCAAAGGTAACACACTTGATGGGTGCTGTCCATTCATTATATTTCATTATGAAACCACAAGAAGAATCTCTCACACATACACACTCGCATAGTATTTCCAAAGCATGTTGTAATTCATTCTTGTTTTCTAGAAAGTTAATCAGTATTCCTTAGAGTTCTATGGTCAAAGAAATTTAGGATACGTTGAATCTAACAAAATTAACTGCTCAGAACCCTTCTTTGACATGTATCCACTATAAATATCTTAAATATCTGACAGAATACAGGACATAGCGTATCTGCCATAGTGATACTTCAATTTTTAAAGAAAATTTCTCAACACATTTCGGCAAACACAATGGTCTAATTTGTGTTATATCTCTAGTCCCACCCATCTTGCCCATCGTCTCTCTCTTCAAAATTAAAGCAATACGTTATACACATATTCTTATGCCTGTTGCAATTAACAGTCAATTTAAGTCCACTTCTTTTAAATAAAATAATGTATATGATATGGAAATATACCTGATCATTTAACTCATTATAGCTGCTTTCTTCTCAGGCCCCAGTCTGGCTGTTTATTTCTGACAGCAGCCTTCCAAATTGCTACTGAAGTTACTGGATCTTCTGTCTATAAGAATTCCCAATTAATGATAGCAGTTAAACAGTATATCAGGAAGAGATACAATTTAGTTTAGAAATTATTATTCCTATGTTTCTATAAAATTATAAAATCTGTGAGTAGTCCCTGAAGCCAAAATCAAATTTTATCACTCACAGAACACAATCAATCTTGATCTGAAAAGTAAGATCTAAGAATAGGCTGCTAATAATTGATAAGTGCCATATTTATTGACCCCCCATGCCTCGCAGAGCTCTGTTTCAGTAAAAGCAGAGGAATGACAAAGAAAGATAAGATACACTTCTATTTCTGTAAGGGGCTAAATTTGAATTTTGAGAAACTGCATAAAGAATTATGTTGTAGGGGGCGGAGCAAGATGGCGGAGGAGTAGGAGACCTGGACTTTGTCTGGTCCCAGGAATTCAGCTGGATAGGGATCACATCATTCTGAACACCTATGAGCTCAACAGGAGATTGAAGAAAAGTATAGTGACAACTCTCTGAACAGAAAAGTGACCACTTTCTAGAAGGTAGAACGTGTGGAAAAGAGAATCTGAGGCGATATTCAATAGGATAGACGGCAGGGGAGGGGGCCTCCGTAGGCCACTTCTGGCAAGTGATAGAGCCACAGAGCACAAAATCGGAACTTTTAGAAGTCGGCTCCGCTGAGGGACATCGCTCCAGTGGCTAAGTGGGAGGTGGAACCCTCGCGGGACAGTGTGGTCTCAGGACCTTCAGGGTCACAGAAAGACCAGGGGTGGCTGAATGCAGGAGAGCTCCCAGGTATTGGAGCAGGGAAGCTGGCTGCAGAGATAGAGCCGAGGTGTAGGCTCTCAGCTCGGGGTTGCCATAGACTGTGATCTGTGGCCCAGTCAGGCCACTGCTCCTCCAGCAGGGACCCAACAAGCAGCAGATCCAGGGAGATTCCCCTTCCTCCCCCGGGAGGAGCAGCATGGGAGCACGCCACAGGGATCTGCTGGGTTTGGAGACTCCACACAGGGTCGTATGCCACAGATAGAAACGCTCAATCACAGGACAGGTAAGCATGGAGTGCGGCCAGAGACCAGGGAGATGGGAGTGATTGACTGCCTTTCTTTGGGGGTGCATTGAGGAACGGGGCCCTGAGTTCTCGGCTTCTCTGGGCAGAGATTGGGAGGCCGCCATTTTCACTCTCATCCTCCAAAGCTGTACCAAGAGCTTGCAGGGAACAAAAGCTCCTAAGAGCAAACCCAAGCAGATTGCTTAGCCCGGCCCAGCAAGGGCAGGGCAATTCCACCTCCGGCAAAGACGTTGGGGAACCATGGCAACAGGCCCCTCCCCCTGAACATCAGCAAGAACACCAGCCAAGACCAAGTTTACCAATCAATGAGAACAGCAGAACTCCAGCACTAGGGGAATACTGCACATAGAATTCATGTTTTTTTTCCCATGATTCTTTAGTCTTTCAAAGTAAATTTTTTAACTGTTTTTTTTAATATTTCTTTTTCCATTTTTCAACCAACATCTTATCAATCCCTTTTTTAAAAAACATTTTTATTTTTCATTTTTAGAGTCATATTCTATCCCTTCACAGTAGTTACCCTTATTTTTAGCATATATATATATATATATATATATATATATATATATATATATATGTTGTTCTCTCTTTAAAATTTTGAGATACAGTTTCTTCTAACAAATCAAAATATACCCTAAATCTCTAGCGTATGGCTTTGTTCTAGTCTCCTGCCTGATCACATTCTCTCCCTTTTTTTTTCTTTTTTCTTTAAATCCTCTTCTTTCTTTTTTCAAACAACTTCTCATCAATGCCTTTTATAAAATCTTTTATAATTTTCATCTTTACAGTCATATTTCATCCCTTCATCATATTAACCCTTATCTTTGTATATATGTTTTTCTTTAAAATTTTGGGAGGCACTTTCTTCTAACAGACCAAAATACACCCAAAATCTAGTGTGTGGTACTGATCTAAGCACCAGCCTGATTATACTTGATCGTATTCCATTTTTTTTGTTTGTTTTGGTCTGTTTTTGTTTGTTTTTATCCTTTATTCCCTTTCTTTCTCTTTTTCTTTTTTCTTTCTTTCCCTTTCTTTTCCCCTGGCTTCAGGTCTTTTCTAATTTCCTTAGAGTATATTTTCTGGGGACACTGTTACTGTTAGCATTTTGTTCTCTCATTCATCTATTCTCCTCTGTACAAAACGACAAGACGAAAAAAAGCACGTCAACGAAAAGAACAAGAGGCAGTATCGACTGCCAGGGACCTAATCAATATGGACATTAGTATGATATTGGAACTAGAGTTCAGAATGATGATTTTAAAGATACAGGCTGGGCTTGAAAAAAGCATGGAAGTTATTAGATAAACACTTTCTGGAGAAATAAAAGAACTAAAATCTAACCAAGTCAAAATCAAAAAGGCTATTCGTGAGGTGCAATCAAAAATGGGGGAAAAATGAGGCAGAAGAGAGAATTAGTGATATAGAAGACCAAAGGTTGGAAAATAAAGAAGCTGAGAAAAAGAGAGATCGACAACTACTGGATCACGAGGGCAGAATTTGAGACATAAGTGATACCATAAGATGAAACAACATTAGAATAATTGGGATCCCAGAAGAATAAGAAAGAAAGAGAGAGGCAGAAGGTATATTGGAGCAAATTATACCAGAGAACTTCCCTAATGTGGGGAAGGAAACAGGCATCAGAATCCAGGAGGCACAGAGAACCCCTCTCAAAACCAATAATAATAGGTCAACACCCCGACATCTAATAGTAAAACTTACAAATCTCAGAGACAAAGAGAAAATCCTGAAAGCAGCTCGGGAGAAGAGATCTGTAACCTACAATGGTAGAAACATTAGACTGGCAACAGACCTATCCAGAGACCTGGCAGGACAAAAGGATTGGCATGATATGTTCAGAGAACTAAATAAGAAAAGTATGCAGCCAAGAATACTATATACAGCTAGGCGGTCATTGAAAATAGAAGGAGAGATAAAAAGCTTCCAGGACAAACAAAAACTAAAGGAATTTGCAAACATGAAACCAGTCCTAAAAGAAATATTGAAAGGGCTCCTCTAAGCAAAGAGAAAGCCTAAAAGTAACATACACCAGAAAGGAACAGAGACAATATACAGTAACAGTCACCTTACAGGTAATAAAATAGCACTAAATTCCTATCTTTCAATAGTTACCCTGAATGTAAATGGGCTAAATGCCCCAATCAAAAGACACAGGCTATCAGATTGGATAAAAAGACAAGACCCATTGATATGCTGTCTGCAAGAGACTCATTGTAAACCCAAAGACACACCCAGATTGAAAGTGAAGGGGTGGAAAACGATTTACCATGCTGCTGGACACCAAAAGAAAGCTGGGGTGGCAATCCTTATATCAGACAAATTAGATTTTAAACCAAAGACTATAATAAGAGATGAGGAAGGACACTATATCATACTTAAAGGGACTATCCAACAAGATCTAACAGTTGTAAATATCTAAGCCCCTAACATGGGAGCAGCCAATTATATAAGCCAATTAATAACAAAAGCAAAGAATCACATCGACAACAATACAATAATAGTGGGGGACTTTAAACCCCCCCCCTCACTGAAATGGACAGATCATCTAAGCAAATGATCAAAAAGGAAATAAGGACTTTAAATGACACACTGGACCAAATGGACTTCACAGGTATATTCAGAACATTCTAACCCAAAGCAAGAGAATTCACATTCTTCTCTAGTGACCATGGAACATTCTCCAGAATAGATCATATCCTAGGTAACAAGTCAGGTCTCAACCAGTACCACAAGATTGGGATCATTCCCTGCATATTTTCAGACCACAATGCTTTGAAACTAGAACTCAATCACAAGAGGAGTCGGAAAGACCTAAAATACATGGAGGCTAAAGAGCATCCTACTAAAGAATGAATGGGTCAACCAGGAAATTAAAGAAGAATTAAAAAAATTCATGGAAACCAATGAAAATGAAAACAAAACTGTTCAAAATCTTTGGGATGCAGCAAAGGCGGTCCTCAGAGGAAAGTATATAGCAATACAAGCCTTTCTCAAGAAACAAGAAAGGTCTCAAATACACAACCTAACCCTACACCTAAGGAGCTAGAGAAAAAACAGCAAATAAAGCCTAAAACCAGCAGAAGAAGAGAAATAATAAAGATCAGAGCAGAGATCAATGAAATAGAAACCAAAAGAACAGTAGAACAGATCAACGAAACTAGGAGCTGGTTCTTTGAAAGAATTAACAAGATTGATAAAACCCTGGCCAAACTTATCAAAAAGAAAAGAGAAACGACGCAAATCAACAACATCATGAATGAAACAGGAGCATTCACAAGCAACACAAAGAAATACAAACAATTATAAGAACATATTATGAGCAACTCTATGCCAGCAAATTAGATAACCTGGGAGGAATGGATGCATTCCTAGAGATGTATCAACTACCAAAAGTGAACCAGGAAGAAATAGAAAACCAGAACAGACCTATAACCAATAAGGAAATTGAAGCAGTCATCAAAAATCTCCCAACAAACAAAAGCCCAGGGCCAGATGGCTTCCCAGGGGAATTCTACCAAACATTTAAAGAAGAATTAATACCTATTCTTCTGACACTGTTCCAAAAAATAGAAATGGAAGGAAAACTTCCAAACTCGTTTCATGAGGCCACCATTACCTTGATCCCAAAACCAGACAAAGACCCCATCAAAAAGGAGAATTACAGACCAATATCCTTGATGAATATAGGTGCAAAAATTCTCACCAAAAAACTAGCCAATAGGATCCAACAGTACATTAAAAGGATTATTCACCACGACCAAGTGGGATTTATCCCTGGGCTGCAAGGTTGGTTCAACATCCACAAATCAATCAACGTGATAATATGTTAACAAAAGAAAGAACAAGAATCATATGATCCTCTCAATAGATGCAGAAAAAGCATTTGACAAAGTACAGCATCCTTTCTTGATCAAAATTCTTCAGAGCATAGGCATAGAGGGTACAAACCTCAATATCATAAAAGCCATCTATGAGAAACCCACAGCAAATATCATTCTCAATGGGGAAAAACTGAGAGCTTCCCCCTAAGGTCAGGAACATGGCAGGGATGTCCCCTGTCACCACTGCTATTCAACATAGTATTAGAAGTCCTAGCCACAGCAATCAGACAACAAAAAGAAATCAAAGGCATGCAAATTGGCAAAGAAGAAGTCAAACTTTCTCTGTTTGCAGATGATATGATAGTTTATGTGGAAAACCCAAAAGACTCCACCCCAAAATTGCTAGAACTCATACAGGAATTCAGTAAAGTGGCAGGATATAAAATCAATGCACAGAAATCAGTGGCATTCCTATACACCCACACCAAGACAGAAGAAAGAGAAATTAAGGAGTCAATCCCATTTATAATTGCACCCAAAACCATAAGATACCTAGGAATAAATCTAACCAAAGAGGCAAAGGATCTGTACTCAGAAAACTATAAAATACTCTTGAAAGAAATTGAGGAAGACACAAAGAAATGGAAAAACGTTCCATGCTCATGGATTGGAAGAACAAATATTGTGAAGATGTCAACGCTACCTAGAGCAATCTAAACATTCAAGGCAATACCCATCAAAATACCATGAAGTTTGTTCACAGAAATGGAACAAATAATCCTAAAATTTGTATAGAACCAGAAAAGACCACGAACAGCCAGAGGAATGTTGTAAAAATAAAGCAAAGCTGCAGCATCACAATTCCGGACTTTCAGCTTTTTACAAAGCTGTCATCATCAGGACAGTATGGTACTGGCACAAAAACAGACACATAGTAGGGATCTGAAGGGGTACGTGCACCCCGATATGTATATCAGCAATGTCCACAATAGCCAAACTGTGGAAAGACCCAAGATGTCCATCAACAAATGAATGGATAAAGAAGGTGTGGTATATATATTCAATGGAATATTATGCAGCAGTCAAAAAGAATGAGATCTTGCCATTTGCAACGATGTGGATGGAACTGGAAGGTGTTATGCTGAGCGAAATAAGTCAATCAGAGAAAGACATGTATCATATGACCTCACTGATATGAGGAATTCTTAATCTCAGGAAACAAACTGAGGGTTGCTGGAGTGGTGGGGGTGGGAGGCATGGGGTGGCTGGATGATAGACATTGGGGAGGGCATGTGGTATGGTGAGCGCTGTGAATTGTGCAAAACTGTTGAGTCACAGATTTGTACCTCTGAAACAAATAATGCAATATATGTTAAGAAAAAAAATTTAAAAAAAGAAGATAGCAGGAGGGGAAGAATGAAGGGGGGGACATCAGAGGGAGAGATGAACCATGAGAGATGATCGACTCTGAAAACAAACTGAGGGTTCTAGAGGGGAGGAGCATGGGAGGATGGGTTAGCCTGGTGATGGGTATTAAAGGGGTCATGTTCTGCATGGAGCACTGGGTGTTATGCACAAACAACGAATCATGGAACACTACATCAAAAACTAATGATGTAAGGTATGGTGATTAACAATAAAAAAATTTAAAAAAAACAGACACATAGATCAATGGAACAGAATAGAGAGCCCAGAAATGGACCCTCAACTCTATGGTCAACTAATCTTCGACAAAGCAGGAAAGAGTGTCCAATGGAAAAGAGACAGTCTCTTCAACAATGGTGTTGGGAAAATTGGACAGCCACATGTAGAAGAATGAAACTGGACCATTTCCTTACACCACACACAAAAATAGACTCAAAAGGGTTGAAAGACCTCAGTGTGAGATAGGAGCCCATCAAAATCCTAAAGGAGAACACAGGCAGCCACCTCTTCGACCTCAGCCGTAGCAACATCTTCCTAGAAACATCGTCAAAGGCAAGGGAAGCAAGGGCAAAACTGAACTACTGGGACCACATCAAGATAAAAGCTTTTGCACAGCAAAAGAAACAGTCAACAAAACCAAAAGACAACCAACAGAATAGGAGAAGGTATTTGCAAATGACATATCAGATAAAGGGCTAGTATCCAAAATCTATAAAGAACTTATCAAACTCAACACCCAAAGAACAAATAATCCCATCGAGAAATGGGCAGAAGACATGAACAGACATTTTTCCAAAGAAGACATCCAAATGGCCAACAGACACATGAAAAAGTGCTCAACATCGCTTGGTATCAGGGAAATCCAAATCAAAACCTCATTGAGATATCACCTCACACCCGTCAGAATGGCTAAAATTAACAAGTCAGGAAATGACAGATGATGGCAGGGATGCGGAGAAAGGGGAACCCTCCCACACTGTTGGTGGGAATGCAAGCTGGTGCAGCCACTCTGAAAAACAGTATGGAGGTTCCTCAAACAGTTGAAAATAGAGCTACCATATGATCCAGCAATTGCACTACTGGGTATTTACCCCAAAGATACTGATGTAGGGATCCGAAGGGTACGTGCACCCCGATGTTTGCAGCAGCAATCTCCACAATAGCCAAACTGTGGAAAGACCCAAGATGTCCATCAACAAATGAATGGATAAAGAAGGTGTGGTATATATACACACAATGGAATATTATGCAGCCATCAAAAAGAATGAAATATTGCCATTTGCAATGACGTGGATGGACCTGGAGGGTATTATGCTGAGCGAAATAAGTCAATCAGAGAAAGACATATATCATATGACCTCACTGATATGAGGAATTCTTAATCTCAGGAAACAAACTGAGGGTTGCTGGAGTGGTGTGGGTGGGAGGGATGGGGTGACTGGGTGATGGACTTTGGGGAGTGTATGTGCTATGGTGAGCGCTGTGAATTGTGTAAGACTGATGAGTCACAGATCTGTACCTCTAAAGCAAACAATACATTATATGTTAAAAAAAAAAGAAGAAGAAGAAGATACCAGGAGGAGAAGAATGAAGGGGGGGAGTCAGAAGAGGAGACGAACCATGAGAGACTATGGACTCTGAAAAACACAGGGTTCCAGAGGGGAGGGGGGTGGGGGGATGGGTTAGCCTGGTGATGAATATTAAAGAGGACATGTTCTGCGTGGAGCACTGGGTGTTATATGCAAACAATGAATCATGGAACACTACATCAAAAAGTAATGATGTAGTGTATGGGGATTAACATAACATAATAAAAAAGAAAAGAGAGACTTATGTTGTGTAGTAACAGATACTCCTAGAAAGAAGAGAGAGAGAAGGGGGGGGGATAAAACATACTTCAGTTTTTATAACTAGTAATTTGGCTGTAACATAAAAGAATAGGAGGCAACAGTGGGAGGAAATTATAATTTCACCACCAAAATATTAATTTGGGTAGCAAAGACAGTAACAGTATAAGTAACAAATAAGATTTAATTAAATTGAATAAAGATATTTTATTTTATTTTATTTTAAAGATTTTTTTACTCATTTGAGAGAAGAGAGAGGGAGCGCACAGGAACAGAGGGAAAAAGCAGAAGGAGAATCAGCTTCCCTGCCTGATGGCAGGACTCGATCCCAGGACCCAGGGATCATGACCTGAGCCGAAGGCAGACACTTAACCGAAGGCAGACGCTTGAGCCACCCAGGAACCCAAATAAAGGTATTTTAAAGAGGGGTGTCATTTGAGGTAGCCCATAAGCATGAGGTGGTAGCTGAAACCATGGAAGTCATTTCTGGCCCAGAGATGCATTACGGAGGGGAAAACTGGAGACTAAATTTGAACAGGGGAACTCCAAGCTCAGTAATGGAAAGAGTGGAGAGGAGCCCAGAGAATTAAAGAAAAAGAAATAGAGCAAAACTTTGACAGCATTGGGGGAAGGTTTGGTCAATAAATTATAAACATTTAGATAGAATTAATAGAGAACTGAGAAAAGATAAGCAACAGGTTTAGAGCTAAGCCTGCATCATGCCTTTGATTCAAACTCTTATTCTAGGAACTAAGATCTGGCACAGTTGAGCTAAATATGTAAAAGAAAATGACAAAACCAAAGTCAGCAATCAAATACAGAACCCTGCTGTCTGTGAATTTCCTAGTAATAAATAATCCATTGATGTTTACTCTGTGGAGTTATATTAAGCATCTATTTCAAATGGAGTAAAAGAGGGGAAACCGTATGTTAACATTTGATAGTTCTTAAATTTACTAATATTTATAAATCGGCATTTACATAGAAAAAAAGTCTTCAATTTTCAAAGCTTGTTGTCTTACTACGATTATTCCCAAATTATCACATTTTTTATGTTAACCACAGGACATAAGTTGAGGAAGATATAGATCATGACAACCCCAGGAAATAAAACTGCTTTTTAATCAATATATTTTTAGATTTTCAGCTTTCAGATATAATTAATAGTTCACCAGACTGATGCTTTACTGACTGTTCTAGAAATGGCTCCAGGGAAACCTAACCCCTCTTACCTATTATTTTAAGCACATTCATTCCTTTAAATTAATTTCATTTTTTAGATCCCTCATTTGTTCATGCTTCTCTCAGTTCTTGGCATTCATACCCACAATTATATTCTGCATGCTGCTTGTAATTATCTTGCCCCTATCAGAGTCTGCATGGTTTCTCACACTTCAGATCTACACGAGCATACTTGAGATTATAATTATAGTCTCGTATTTTGGTTCAGCAATTTAAAAAATGTCGAAAAGCAATGAATCTTTTGCAAACAGAGATTCTGGAACATATCTACATAAATGGCTATTTATCTTTTAGGGGTAGTGGACCTGTACTAAAGTTGGATAAAAATGCTCTTTTCCCTAGTAAAAAACACATAAACACACACACACATTTTCATATAAATTTAAAGAGTTTATTTAATACTTCCTTATCCAATCTAGGGACCATAGGCTATTACAAAACTACTGCACTAGATGTTTTCCAGGTTAGGGAAAAAACTCTCTCGTGCCCCACATTACAAAAAGTTTCATAATGCCAAATATCTTCTTAGACAAAACTTGTGTTTATGGATAGCGTCCTTCAGTCTTATTTCTATACTTGAGTGCACCAAATGACAGGAAGTTTATAGGACATTCCATGCTTTTTCTCCCCCGCCCCCCCACCCCACTCCTCCGTGCCATCTCCTAATGCCTAATACATCCTCTGACCTCTTTATGGTCTTACTTTAAAAAACTAGCTTCCACTGCCCCTTCCACAGTATCACCAATAATCTTCCTGATTCTACATCTAATAGATTTTTGGGGATCTTTATTTTACTTGACTCTGTGATAGCATTCAAAGTCATGCCAATCACTCCAAATGTGAACTACTCTCTCTTCTTGGCTTCTTTGCTTTTTGCTCCAACTCATCATCTGCTTCTTTGCTTCTAGACAATTTTGTTTTCTTCATTTCAAGTAATACATGTAATATTTCTCAGGGTTGCTCAGAGATCTGTTTATTTCTCCACATATTCTCTCTAGACAATCCATCCCAATTATAGCATCAGTTATAATCCATATGTTAACTCCCATCTTATTTTATATACAATCCTGACCTTTCCTGAGCCATATGCATCTATATCTAAATTCCTCCCTAGAATTTTCTTTTGTTAATATGAATTAGGTATCAAGTCCAACTAAAAGAATGATCCTTTTGTCCTAAATCTCATCTTTGTTCAATTACTCTCAATCAGTGAATTGCATTTCACAAAGCAGAAGTCTAGCAGTTGTTCTTGGGACCCTGATGCCTTAGTCCGGGTTTGACAGAATGCAGAGCCTAAAGCAAAGAGGTCTGTGTTATTGCTTTACTAATAAGGACAATCACATGGAGCTTCAGTAAAAGACAATGTGAGGCAGAAAGAATAAATGAAGAATCAATATGAAGATGCACACCACAGGACACTAACGGCTCCATCACCCAGACAACTCCCTCTAGTAGACGTATAAACTATATTCTAAGATCATTTATCCAGAAGGAAAGTGGGGGGGGGGGATTTTTATCCACTAAATTCAGTTTTCCATGTGTCAGTGAAACCAGACCTCTAACCTAACCAGGATTAATTTCACAAGGATGGGAAACACAAGTTTTGCTTCTGGGTCACCCGATAGATGTTAAGAAGAACCAATCCTAAGCCTACTCCTTTGATTCTGGACCTGGGTATTTTAGCTGTTACAGATGGAGTACTGTCTGTCATCTGTTGGTTTATTATGTGGTCCCACTGGATTTTGTACCCAATCTGGTACTTTAATTGAGCCTTTAACAGACTTTGATGATGGCCTCTATGCTGTGGGCACATGGTAAAACTGACGATCCTGTGGACACCGATTGTCACATTTCCACTGTCATAAAATCTATCTCATGCCCTGATATGCTGCCGTATGCTATATGGATTAAACATATCAAGATCAGTCATGATCTAAGTCTTTAAATATAACTGAGAGAATGAATATACAAATGAGCAATGGCCAGACCATATAGCAAAAGAGAATTCTGACTCACCATCTAAAGCAACCAGTCAAGTTTAACCACAACCTCTGTAGCAATTAGCTCAAAGTGGTTATGACTGTATTAATAGCTGCCAGCTTCTCAAATTTTTGCCTCTCCTTCCACCTTAGGATGGACTAGAGAAAGCCAAGTATGCTAACCTAACTAGTCATACATCTGTATGACTTCTACCTACCCTGCTTTCAGCTTTCCCATGCCCCAAACCTTCCATCAGAGTATACTTTAAGCCTTTTCTTTTTTCCACTATACACCTTTTAAACTCCCTGTCTGTGAGCATTGAATGAACACAAGTAGAGTTGGCTGACTACCTTGTTACAGCAAGCTCTGAAGGGTCTTTGCTAAACTTTGCTCAAAGTGTGGTCTCAAGGAACCCCAAACGACCAGCTGTTTACACACATTTCTCCTAGCTTGACCATGACTCTTTAAAGTTAGAAACCTTACTTCATTTTATATTTAATCCTTACGACTGTGCTTAGTAAAAACATTTATATGTAATCAATATTTGTTTGATTGTACCAAGGAAAACAAAAAAATGAACAAAAAGTAGCCGTTAACCGATAAAAGGAAAATGAGTGGGAACAAAAAATGGAAGCTGGCCAAGTAAGATAGCAGTATACTTACAAAAATATTTGGGTATAAAATCAGTACAATTTTCTAAAATAAATTAAAACTTAGAATGGCGTATTAAACACAACTCCGAGGTAGGGAACAGGAAGGTTAAGGGGAATTTTGAGAACATCAATGAAAAGAGTAAACACAGAGCTCATTTACCACGGAGACTTTTAAGTATCTCTGTATTTAGGATTCAACTCACCTCAGAGAGAATGATTTTCTCAAAAGAACATGGGCTTTGCTATGAGGGAAAACTGATTTGAACCCTGCCTCTGACATCGGCATTTATTAAACCACTTTCATCTCCAGTAAGGAAATACCTGGCTCGTTATTAAACATGGTTCTATATTTAACTGGCAAATAGAGTAGTCACACTCCAGTTAATAGAGGATATAACTCAAAACATTTCTTGCTTAATAACTTTTAAAAATACCGACAAGAAAAAAAATCTCAGATCTGCAGTGTTCTCATCTGAAAAGTCGACATTTACTTCATGTTATAAAAATGATTATTTTATAATCAATGTAAGACACCTGCAATCTATTTTACCTGAAAGACATTTAATTATGTTAGTTTGGATCTCCACAAACATATCAATTAGAGAGAGAATTTAATACTGTTTTTGAGGTAAGCTCTATAAAGCTCTACGTGGCTCTTAGTTAATACTATTGTAAACTCTTTAACACTAAAATAAGTTCTTCTTTCTTGCCAGAAAACTTTTAAAAATAACACAGATGAGGGAGTAATTTTAACTTGAGAAATTGGCCAAGGTTTTACAGAGCATTTTAACTGGATCTTGAAAAATTAGAGGGATATTAATAGACAAAACTTTTAGGAAAGAACATTTCGGCAGAAGAAATAGAAATTGCTAAGGAACAGAGACTTGAAAGTGCATAGCACAGTCTAAAAATTGCTCCTAATTTTAATATGATTTACTATAATTAGTCTATAGGATATGTCCATTGTTTATGATAGAGACAGGTATAAATGGTTTTAGGGAAAACTAACTAGGGACCCAATCACAAAGGGAAATGAAGATTTTAGATTTCTTGGGTTTCTGAACAAATTCACCTAAGAGGTTATGTGTTTTTGAAAGACAATTCCTGTGGGCCTATATTCAAAATATTAAAGGGAAATGAGTTAATGATTTAGCAATCATGAGCAGGGTGTAAAGAAACAAATTCAGTTTTAAATAACTACACAGTAAAATTTTTAAAACGCAGAAGCTTAAATAATACTGTGTTTAAACCCACTCAGAGGACTAGAGCTACAGTTTTAATATAAGTGAGCTCTTGATTTTCATTCAGACTTTCCTGGTTTAGTGTCTGTATATTTGGCAGTGACTGTTGGGAATTGTTAAAGAAGCAAGAGATTAACTATTCTTATTGACCAGGGGAGATTCCAACAGAGCAGACAGTTGAAAATATCAGCTCAGAGTTCATGGGTCTGTGAGTTACAAATGAGGATTTAGGAATCATTTCTCAAAAACGGCAGTAGAAACAATGGGATGTTATTAGATTCAAAGAAATTATATGGTTTAAAAACACTACAGTAAAACAATCATTAATGCATGTTATAAAATTAATAATGAACTCTGAACTAACCAAAGCCCTATTCACACAGCAAAAACTTAAATCTTTGTAGAGATCTTTGTGTGGGGCACCGCGGATAACAGCAACTTGTAACAAATGTGGTTCTTAACTCAATAAGATCACAGGCTAGTAGTTGTGGTATAAATATACATAATCAAAGTATAACTTATATGTAATAAACATATGAATTGTATCAACTAAGAGCTATTGATAAACAGAAACCAGTCTGTGGTGGAATATAAAGAAATACTTGTAAATAAGAACAAATCGTATCTAAAATATAAGGGTCATGTGCAATGCTTCTGGCACATTAATGTTAAAATATAGATTCTTATTCAGTAGGTCTAGGGTAAAGCCTTAGATTTTACGTTTCTAACCAGTTCCCAGGTGACACCAATGATACTTACATAGAGAAATTGTGGGAAATAAGGTAGCCAGATAGCATATAAACAGATTGTAGGCAATACTGAAAACATACTAAAAAGATTTTTCCTCTATCACTAGGTCAGGTGATTTCAATTTGTGCTTTAATGAACCTAGGGAAGAGAACTCCTAGTGTCCCATTGCACGACAGCATATGTTTGGCCTGTTTTATACATTGGACTTATCGATAAGCTGTTAACACAAGGATGCACAAGGAGGGAAAATGTTTTAAATACATAGATTTCCTGCATGGGAAAATCTGTTTGTTTTTGAACAAGTGACATCTAATAATAAAATAAAATGGATGGTCTATGTATAACACATATCGGAAGGGTGAGATGATTGGTGTGAATAAAGAATAACACTCACTATGCTTTTTAAATAGAACAAATATCTAAAATAAGGATATTTAATAGAGCAATAGAAACGGAAATCATAAAAACAGGCAGACTCAATATAGATGGATGCCAAGGGTTAAGATACATACAACACTCAACTAGATGTGAGGAAAACAGATTACAAAAATGATTTAAGCTTGTATACATTGTACAATTATTGTATTAGCAATCAAAAATACCAACTCATCTAAGGATCAATAAAAGAGTTACTAAGATTTCCAACTGTACATTAAGAAATGATTAGGTATTGAATCACAAGAAAGACTATTGAACTAGATGGAACATAACTAGAAAATATTCAGATTGTAGCATGTAGAGAAAAGGGAGTGGTAAATACAGAAAAAAAGCGTGAGAGATATAATATAGAAAAAGCTAATGAAGTGTAATTGGAGTTCACAAATGTGAATGTGTTAAACTACATAATGAGAGAAAGGTCAAAAGGTCAAGAATTTCCACAGCCATGGAAGACAGTGAGCCATGAAATCAAGTTGTGCTAGAAAATCAGGTCTAAAAGACATGCAGAAAGCTACATCAAAGCACACCGCAGTACAACTTCTGAAAGTCAAAAATAGGACAATCTGAAAAAAAACAAAACAGCAAGGAAAAACAACGGTACATTAACCATCTTGAAACAAAGGTAAAGTGACAATTGACTTCTCATCAAATATATGGAAATCTGAAGACAACGATGGTTTCTTTAAAATGTTAAATGAAAATATCTGCCAACCTGAATTTCTACAGTCAGTAAAAAATATTCCTCAAAATGAAGGCAGAGTATTTTCCCCTTTAGCTGGAATGTAGAACAACATGAAAGACCTTTGCTCCTCTATGAATTACAAAGAAAATGGATTAAATAAAATCATGCTTTTCTTGGGGGCTATCAATGAGTGGTAAGTACGAAAAAGGTTTCATGAGATGAATGTTAAACTAAAATAAACCTTTCATAGGCAAGCAATGTGCAGCTTCCATACCTAAAGTCAGATACCTTATTCAGGTGTAGGCTGAACAAGGGACAGGCCTTCCTCAGATTGCAAGGATGCGAACAAATGAAGATCAACAGTGAAGCCTTTGATCAAACTGTGGACTTCTGAGATATACTGGCATCTTGAAGAACCTCATATACAAAAATATATCACTGAAGGTTCTTCTGGCTCTGGTACTTGTGGAGTAGCTTCTAACAAACTTAGATTTCCGTGTGTGTGTGTGTGTGTGTGTGTGTGTGTGTGTGTGTGTGTGTGTGTGTGTGTGTGTTTGGCAGGGTGGGGAGTTTAAGGCCTAAAAGCACTAAAAAAAAAAAAAAAGCAAAAATAGGCAGAAATTAGAGTGAATTCAACATTCAATTCTTAAAAAATTGGACTCTCCTAGATAATATTCATGTGTGTGTGTCTTTTTCCCTGAGAGCACCTCCAAAACTATCCAACTTGGAACACAAAGAATTAAAGCAAAACCTGCAATTTTACCAGCTTGAGGTGTCATTGATGAAATCTGGGGCTGCCTAAGCAACTGGCAACTGAAAATGAAAATACAATAAATGAAGGAGATGCAAAGGACAGAGCTCCTGTACATGAATCAATGTACTCCTGTTATCATCGGTTGACCCTTGAAATGAATATATTTGGGGGGACTTCAGGGAATCCAGTAGAAAGCAATCAAACAGAAACCTGAAAGAGTAAGCAATTATCTCAGATGTTAATCCACAACAAGGGAAAAAGAGCTTTACATTTTGGGTCATACTCACTTAGAGGGGCCTAGTAAATATCTCATTCTCTCCACTGAAATTACAAGAGTTACATCTTGCAAGTAAGGCTGTGTACTAGGGCTTAGTGTTTTTCCTCATACCAACGGCAATATTGAAACATACCTGCATTAACCAAGTGTAAAAGCTAAACTCCAAGGGTTCATAGTGATCAGCCAGTAGCAAAACAGATTGCTAGCAAACAAAACACTCTATGGAGGACCGAATCTAGAGGGTCTATAACATTTGGCCACGATGTAGATAATTCAATCAAAATCACATGGCATGTGAAGAAACAAGAGAATGTGAAGCATGTTCCAAGTTAAGAATGGTCAATACAAACATATCTGAAGACAAATCAGATACTGTAATGAGATAACAAGGACTTTAGAGCAGCTTTACAAAAAAATGTTCAAAAGCTTTTTTTTTAAAACGGCCATAAAGGATATACAGATGAAGAATATTAGCATAGAAATGGACACTATAAAAGTAGAGGACTGTCAAAATTATAGAATTGAGATGCTATGTTTTAAAATGTAAATTTCACTAGTACAGTGATGAGATGACAAAGACAACAGTCAGTGAACCTGATGAGAGACCAAAAGAAATAATTTAAACTGAAGTACTGATAAAGAATGTAGAGGGAAAAAAATTACTTTTGGACATTATCATACTGCCTAGCATTATGGTGTCTGAAAAAAAGAAAATAGAAAGATGGGAACAACAAAAACATTCAAAGAAATACTGGACAAAATTTTCTCAAATTTATTTTTTTTTAAAGCAATGGAAAAATGTATTTAAAAATCAGTAAAATAAGAGCAGAATAAAACACTGACACATCGGAGGACACCTGTGTGGCTCAGTCAGTTAAGTGTCTGCCTTCAGCTCAGGTCATGATCCCAGGGTCCTGGGATCGAGCCCTGCATCAGGCTCCCTGCTCCGCAGGAAGCCTGCTTCTTTCTCCCTCTCCCACTCCCCCTGCTTGTGTTCCCTCTTTCACTGTGTCTTTCTCTGTCAAATAAATAAATAAAATCTTAAAAAAAAAACATTGACACATTGGAATTAATCTACTTTAAGTCAAAAATAAAGAAAAAAGTCCTGAAGTCAACCAGAACAGAAAGAGATGTTGTATATAGAAGAACAGCAAAAATAATGACTGTTGATTTCTCAATTGAAAGAATGAAGTCCAAAAGAAAAGAAAATATCTTTAGAGGGCTTGAAGGGAGGGGGAAAAACAAACTCCCAAAACTGCCAACTTTGAATTCTATATTAAGTGAATCTATCTTTCAAATATGAAGGCAAAAATAAATTAAAATATCAGTAACAATAACAATTAAACAATTAGAAAATTCCTATTTGGGAGTGAAGCAACACCTTTATAAATAATCAATGAGTTCAAGAAACCAATGAGTTGGGGCGCCTGGGTGGCTCAGCCGTTAAGCGTCTGCCTCCGGCTCAGGTCATGGTCCCAGGGTCCTGGGATCGAGCCCCGCATCGGGCTCCCTGCTCCGCGGGAAGCCTGCTTCTCCCTCTCCCACTCCCCCTGCTTGTGCTCCCTCTCTCGCTGTGTCTCTCTCTCTCTGTCAAATAAATAAATAAAATATTTAAAAAAAAAAAAAAAGAAACCAATGAGTTAACAACAGAAATTAGAAAATATTTTAAACTAATGACAATGATATCCTAATCTGTCATAATTTGTGGGACCCAACCAAAGCAGTGCTAAGAAGGAAATTTATAGCCTTAAACGATCATATTATATAAGAAAAAATGGTTTAAAGTAAGTGTTAACTGGAATCTAAATAAAAACAAAAATTAATATTACAATAAAAAATAAATGAACAAAGCCTTAAAAATTAAATGAAGAACAAATTAAATGCAAAGTAAGTAGAAGGGGAAAAAATGAAAACAACTAAAATAAATACAATGGAGAAAAGCCATAGATGAAACCAATGAAGCCAAAAAGTTGGGGTTTTATAAAGATTAATAAAATTGATAAATCCCTAGCGTGACTGGTCAAGAAAAAGGGAAAAACACAATTCATCAATATTAGAAAGAGAAAGAGGACCTATATTTAGTAATTCCCCTGTCATCTTCCACTCCATTACACTTTTCCTTTTATAACATACATTTAAGAAAGCACAATTAGTTTTCATGACCCCTCAATAGACTGTAAGCTTTAAATTGGTAAAGTGTGTGTGTGTGTGTGTGTGTGTGTGTGTGTGTGTGTGTGTGTGTGTGTCTGTGTGTATGCACTCCAACACACATGCTTTGGGCTTAACCAATAGGTTTCCAGTACTTATGACAAAATTATATCTCAATGAGATGTGTCTGAGAGAAGTCAGAACAAAAACTGAGAAACATCTTTGGTAGCTGATAGAGTAGGCAACTCTCCGCTTTTAGTAAAACTATTAAGATGTCTGAGGGACAAGTCCCATAGTCTAGGTCAAAATATGCTTACTGTCTAGGAGAAAATAGTCAACAGCAAGAATATATTTCCCAGTCAAGCAATTAACACATTTATGTAGCTATCTGAAAATACCTAGCTTAATTAGAAATCTGTACTTTATAAGATGTTTCATGGTTTTAAAATTCTCCAAATTCCATTTTCTTTTGTTTTCCTATGAAATTTAACAATGATTTTTGGAAGCTATAGCCTTTCTCAGCAGCAATAAGGGGAGCCAAAAGTCCACACATGGCCAAGAGCTTAGGAAATAAGGTGGGGGCAGCCTGGTGTTGACTGTGGTAGAGGAAGAGAAAGCTAAGGATAAAGCAAATCCATTACACAAATTCTAGTTCATTTGTTCCCCTTTCTGCTCCTGGTATCCCATGGGCTTATTTCTTACAGTGATCAAAGTTCTAAGACTACAGGTGTTGTTCTATAAGGCAGGAAGGCTTCTCTCTTCATACAGAAGATCAAGTATACCTATCTTACCCTCACTTCCCCAAATTTTAGCAAAGAACAAAATAAACAAAATGAGATACAACAATACTGTTGCTATAAAGAGGGATAAGGCAAGCAAAAGCATATGGATTTGTCCTGAGTGTTTGATGCTATTACTGTCAATGTTTGTGTCCCTTCAAAATTCTTATGCTGAAATCACAATGCCCAATGTGATGGTACCAGGAGGTGGTGCCTTTGGGAGGTGATTAGGTCATGAGTACAGAGCTCTCATGAATGGGACTGATGCCCTTATAAAATAGAGTGCATCCTTGCCCTTTCACCATGTAAGGGTACACAGAGAAGTCCACAATTGGGAAGAAGGCCCTCACCAGACCATGATGGCACCCTGATCTGGGATTTCTAGGCCCCACAACTTTGAAAAAAAAAATTACTATTGTTTATAAGCCACCCAGTCTATAGTATTTTGTTATAGCACCCTGAATGCAAATGCCTAAAGGCCCAGAAATAAAACTTATTTTTAATAATGCAATATTCATAGCAAATAAAACTTATTTTTAATAATGCACTATTGATAGCAAAATGCTACACCCAAAGTTTATATATAGTCAACCTTTGAACAAAATGGGTTTGAAATGCACAGGTCCACTGATAAGTGGATTATTTTCAATAAATACAGTATAGTGCTGTAATAATTTTTCTTTCTCATGATTTTTAGTAACATTTTCTTTAACCTCCTTTATTGTAAGACTACAGTATATGATACATATAACATACAAAATATGTGCTAATAAACTTGTTATGTTATGTCTAAGGCTTCTGGTCAACAGTAGCCTATCAGTAATTGCATTTTGCAGGGGTCAAAAGTTATAGGTGGATTTTTGATTGTGGGGGAATTGATGCGCCTAACCCCCATGTTCTTCAAGGGTCAACTAGACTTATGGAAATATGCCCAAACTCACATGATAAATCTCATTTAGTAAAGCCATATGCTGGTTTGCTTCTTTTCCATAAATTCTTTTCCTCATTCATTTAGGTGTCAAAGAATTTCTTAAAATGTTTTTAAATCAGAAATACATGCATCCAAAAATATATGGATCCAAATAATGAGATTTGATGTTAAATCTCATGGATCCAAGTAACTTTTACAAGTTATTGCCTTGGTGCCCAGGGAGGAGTTAGCACTTATTGGATGTTCAAGATGGCAGAGATTTCTTCCGATACAGTATCTATGGGAAATCATTGTGCCTCATTAGTTTTCTTTCAAAGACTCCTGCTTTCTCAGATGTCATATATTGATATGAAAATTAGTTAAGATCTGGGCTTCAGTTTCTCCATGTTTATGAACAGCCACTGTTCTGAGATGTACATGAGATTTCATCTCATAACTGACTGCTTTTCCTCTTGCTTCTCTGCTTCACTGGATGGATTGGTTCAGATGCTGGAAGGCATCAGGCTTTGCTTATTATTACTGTGCTCTCCTGTTGCCACAATCTACAAACAGAGCTTCATTGCAACTAAATCCCACAGAAGCCTTCTTTCTATGCTGGGCTTTGTTTTATTAGCTCATTTAGCAAGGTTAAAAGCTTAAGGAAAATAAACCGTGTCTTCTGAACCATCTGGTTTTACTTTGATTTTGTCCCAAACCCCACTTTTAAGTCCTACATCTTCAAAATAAAGAGAGTCACAAATTGCTAAACACATTGAAGGAAATATCTTTGCTACCAAGAGAAGAGTGGTACAGCTGTGTAACGGTATGAGTCAGACATCAAAAGAAACTGAACAGGGAAGATTTTGAGAGCCCTGGATTTGATTTAGGGCTATGTTTATGATATGGCCATGGTTAGGACTTAATGCAGATACATATACACTTACCTATAGCTTTCATGGTTTTCCTTTCCCCAGGCTATCACTTCATGCCAATATAGTGAATATTGTAAAGAATAACATTACTATTGTGATAGGATGAATTACTATGAAAATAAACTATCAATTCCAGGATAGAAAAGACTATTCATTGAGAGGGACTGTGTGGAAAAAAAAAAAATAGTCCCAGCTGGACCATTATGTTGATCTGCATGAATTCAATAGTCTTTAACCCCGAAATGACCAATGTCCCTCTTTTTTTTTTTTTGTCTTGAGGTTGTCTTCTTTTAGATACTTTTCATGTCTAAAATATCAGAAAGAACCCTAGAGGCCCTAGCACCACCAAAATACACAACTGTGATTATCAAACTCTTAGTAATATTTCTATTTCCCTCTGGAGTCACATCCAAATGTCTACAGAACCTATAAAGTGTCAAATCCAGCATACTGATGTAATGGCTAAAACACAACGTGTGGAATTAAGAGTCAAATTCCATTCTGACTTTCCAAGGAACACAATGGGTGTCTGGAGAGGGATTTTTTAATTACATAGTGACTCAATTTTCCCCACCTCTCCAATAAGGATGCAGATAATTATACTGGCATGACTACAAATGTACACTATTGCTAAGTCCTATAATCAGTGGGATAGAAGTAAACATATTTAGGTTACATTAATTCAAAGCACTAAAAATAAAGTATTATTCTTTGCCATGCCAATGAGAAGAATGATCTTTTTTAAGAAAATGTCTTTCTCATTGTCTAAAACTATGTATCAGTCATCTTTTGCTCACACCCACTGCCCCCCCCCATACTCCCTTACAATTATCAGTGACATTCTTACCTAGGGGACAACTGGAGAGAATCTAATCCCATCAGAACTCTGCAAACCTGGATAAGCATGGTTTGTTGTTGTTGTTGTTGTTGTTTATTCTGCCTTAGTAGTGGCATATAGAATTTCCATATTCCTTTAGAAGTAACGTTTAAATGAATACTAGAATCTCTGTGTTAAAGTCTCATTTCTGTAATGCTCTACTGAATGGATCAAAGTGTGTTTAGCAGGAGAAATACATGACTGAGAAGTGGATAGAATTGTGTTTCTTAATTTACTTTCACAATAATTATAAACACATTTTATTTCAAAGTCTCCTCCCCTGGAGACTAGTCATGAGAAACCTCACAAAAACAAAAGTTTCACAGCAAGAAAAAAATTGAAAATGCTTTATATTCTACTCATCCTCTACTAGGATCTTCAGAAATCATAGTGACAGGCAGACATTTCTCAAGTGTCTTAAATTCTGTGTTTCCTGACTGAAATAATCACAGAATCATATTTTGAGGAACAGCTATTAATAGTCCTCATAACAATTCCATGGAACTCATTATGAGACCAGTTGATGAGACTTTCTGCCATTTATAAAATAGATTCACGTTCAACTTCACATTTGAGCCTTGAAGATTCACTACATGGTGGTACAGCAGCTTTCCAAGGCAGGGAGGGTTTTGGGCTTTTAATAATCAAGTTGGAGCAACTTGAGCTGCAAACGGAGAAGTTAAGTTTGTAGTCTCTTTATGACATAAAGACAGGTATCACTTACTGAGAACTTTTATGTCCTAAGTAATCTACTAGGTAGTTAAATGTAGCCTTTCAAAATCCAAAAGTCTATTTCCAGATATGGTTATTTTCACAAGAAATAAAAATGAACATCTGAGAACAAGCACTTGATACACTGAATACATACAGAAGTAGTATGCAAACTTTAATCTCTTTGCCTCCAAAATCCAGACTTTCTTCCACCTCCATTACCACCCAGTATCTCTGTACCAGGCATGAGAGAGTGAAAGCCCAGCTGTAGACAAGTTAGGGAATATGAGGACATGGAAGTTTTTGAACTAGATTTAGGTAATGAGGTCATCTGGGAAACTCCCCACCTCCTGGATTTATGTCCAGGAAGACAGCCTTTTTACTTAAACACACTAATTTCCCCCTTTTCTCCTGAAAGTAAAGACAAAAGAGAAATCAAACTCCTCTCTGCAGCTATGTGGCCTCGCTCCAGTGTCCAGTGCTGTGGGCATCTGCTGCTTCCGGGGATGCCCGGCAATTTGCAGCCCTGCCCTCCAAAGCTCTACCTGCCAACCCAGGGCCGCCTCCCCTGCAAAGTGTTCTCAATCACTTTGTCCCATTAAATGACTATTCCTTTGGTGGAGATCAGTGCAGGCTAACACACTCAATAGTTTGCTTTTTTTAAAAAAAAAGCATGGCTAATATTTACTTTTGTGGCCTGCAGGAATTGATAAGAGTAGAAAACTCCCAAAGTAAAGGATTAAGAAGTATTTCTCATAAAAATTTTAAAGCTTGTCTTTGATCTTCTGTTCTAATTTCTTTCTGTTCTTTCACAATCTGCTTTTCGAATTCTTTTTTCTCAATGGGAAATTGCTACCATGATTCGAACACTGGAAATATGAGAACAATTAATAATCATGACAATGAAGATATTCTTAATACTGAACTCTACTTTTGAATATTTATCACATATTTACAAAAATATATTTATTGCAACTTTTTTTTTTACATTTTACTATAGTGTGGAATTTTTTTTTACTTTTTTACAAAAATCTTTACTTTTATTTCAATTCTCTAGAAATGGATGCTCTCTTAAGGGAGGAGAGCTTATCTACATTGTTTTGATAAATCTTATAATTTCTCTTCACATTTCTATAGTTTTCTATTTTTAATAGTTATTTGATATAACATTAAGATATCTTCAAAGAATATATCTTATTTCTCACTTATTTCTCACTAAGAAATATGTTACTTACTGAAATATCTGAATGTACAAAGTAATGATTCTTATTATTTGAAAATGTATTAGTTGGCTCTGCCTCCAAAATAAGGTACTAATCACAGTCTCTAGTGTCTGATTAAACAAGTCCCATCCCTGGGTCACAGATAATACTAAATATTACAGAAATGAGAGGCTGACGCATGTAGAAAATTGTATGCATTAAAAAACAAGAACCACATAGAAATTTTGGTGCAAAGCTCTCCTTACAAACACTGTATTACATACTTCAAAATTACTAAGAGCCTAGATCCTAAATGTTCTCATCACACACACAAAGAGAAATAATTATGTGATGTGATAGCCGTGTTAAAGCTGTGGTGGTAATTATATGGCAATATCTGGATGTATCAAATCAATACATTGTATACCCTAAACTTAAACCCATGTTAAATGTTAATTCATCTCAAAAAAAAAGAAAAGAGAAGCTAATTTAAGCAAAAGTATCATCAAAATCTCAAAAATTGGCAGAGAATTCTTCAAAATAAACTAATAGTTGCTTATTTTCTTGAAAAAAAAAAAAATAAACCATTGCAGGGTATTTTTCCAAAGTGGAGAAAACAATGTTAGGATTGTCCTCTTTCTAAGCTTGGGAAATAATGTACTGAAGAGACGTTTATTTAATATCCAACAAAAAGAAAAACACTATGAATGAACTTGCCCTTAGCTGCAGTGTCCATGGTAATTTTCTGCATTTTGGGTATATTTCTTACTCCATTTATAATTGCCCAACTAAACTTTGAAATGCTGAGCAGAAACACTTCAAAAAAAATAAAATATAATTTAGTTTTTATTTTCACCAGCTATTCATGTCATTCAGGATTCATGAAGAGAGGGAGGCCATGGGCCACCAGGTGATTGCATAAAGCGACCTTAACATGGAAAGTTAGGTTAAAGTTACCTGAAGACCTAAACAAGACAAAACGAAACAAACCCTCTGGAGAATGAGGGCAGAAATTGCAGAAAGCGGCTCATATTCTCAGGGACAAAGGCAGGCATCAGCGTTAATGGAGCCCTGGAGAAAGAGCCATTGGCAGTCCTGCAAGATGGGGAGAAGTTAAGTTGTTTGGGTAAATAGAGAGTGGCTGACCCACCCGAGCTCAAACTGTGGAAGAGATGCTCCCTTAAGGAAGGGAAAGGAGAGAGTAGCCTGGCCTTTGCCTTCCTTTTTCCCTGATATTTCTCACTAAACCCAGCCAGAAACCAGAGAGCAAAGAAGCTTGGAAACCATAATGCTCAAGGGTCAACTCCTGAGACACAGGCAGAAATAAACCTGCCAACAACAGACTAGAGAACAGTGTTTGTTTTGTTTTGTTTGTTTAAGATTTTATTCATTTACTTGTCAGAGAGAGAGAGAGAGCACAAGCAGGGGAAGTGGCAGGGAGAGGGAGAGGGAGAGGGAGAGGGAGAAGCATGCTCCCCACCGAGCAGGGAGCCCGATACGGGGCTCGATCCCAGGACTCAGGGAGCATGATCTGAGCCGAAGGCAGACGCTTAACCCACTAAGCCACCCTGGCATCCCAAAGCATAGTGTTAATCATATAAACGGGACCTCTATTTTTTATCCTAACCACATAAACATACAGAGAATATTAGAAGACACATGGACATAAAGGTTATTACCTGGATCTACTTTAATATTCTCCAATGATAAAGTGCCAATTATCTCATGTTTTGAACTTTTCTTCATTCAGAATAGTTCTTTGGTTATCCAGCCATGGTAATATCCATATAAAAATGAAATTAAATTCACATCACGTTACAGAACCTGCTCCAGTATGAAGTAAAAAATATTTGATTCTTGGGGTGCCTGGGTGTCTCAGTCAGTTAGGCATCTGACTCCTGATTTCGGCTCAAGTCATGATCTCAGGGTCATGGGATGGAGCCCTGTGTCAGGTTCCATGCCCAGAGGGGAGTCTGCTTAGGATTTGCTTTCTCCCTTTGCCCCTCCCCCTGCTCTCTCTCTCTCTCTCTCTCTCTCTCTCTCTCGCACTCTCAAGTAAATAAATCTTTAAAAAAAATTCTATTCTTTTAAATCAAAAGAACAAAATCAAATAAAACCTGACAATTAAATTATAAAGTATTATCTATTTCTTATAAAGGACACAATACTAAAATGTGTTTATTGACTCAAGTGTCTTTCTTATTTTAGACAATGTGTTTGCAGATTCTCTGAAATAACATCCACTGAGAGAAAATTAGCTAGATGTTTCTGCAAAAAAAAATCTCCAGGAGAAATGTAAGACTAGATGTTGGAAACATACATAGTAAGTAAAACATCCAGAAAATAAAATGATTTCTTAACCAAGGAAAAGAAAAAAGAGAAGGGGGGGAGGGGAGGAGGAGCCCCCCACAAAAACACAGCATGAAAATTGTTTTCCTTATAGTAATCAAACTTCCACCTCAGAGGCAACACCAATTAATCTTCACTGTTAGTACTTTGGTAGAACGTGAAGTCCTCTGATGGCTAAACTTGACAAATCTCAAAATATAGTGTATTGAAGGAGTTGCAAGAAGATGAAGCAAACTGAAGCATATTTTGAAACCCTGTTATATTACTCTTTAAATTAAATATTTGGGTAAATAGCACATGACAGACAAACTCAAAATGTAATTAGGTTGTCTCCAGACTTCACCAGCCTGTGATTCCAAAATAAAGTCCTATTTGTCAGGTTTCTCTTGAAATCTAAACTAATATGACCCTTGAGGTCCATCACCGAAAGTGTAGAAAACAAGCTCTTCCGCTAAGTTCAAGGTGTGGCTAATTTTATCTGGATTTTCTGTGAAGTGTTCTCCAGAGGTGACCCTTGAGCAGGATCTGATTGGAAAAAGCAGCCAACTATTTGAAGACATGACAGAAGATCCAATAGTTCAGAAACTGCAAAGGCTTTGGGCTCAGGAATAAACTTGCTACACTGAAAAACAGAAAAGGGAAGTGAAGGAAGGAAGGAAAAATGTGGTTGAATAGATATGAGGTATGAGATGTAGGCAGAAGACAAATAATACAGGGCCTTGTAGAACATGCTGAGGAGTCTAGATTTTTTTTCCCTAAGCGTAGGGGAGGATTTTGTGCAGGACAGTGATATGGTATGACTGTCATTTTTAAATTATTACTCTGACTGCAGAACATGGATTGTAGGGGAGAAGAGTGATTAGTTAAAAATCTACAACATGAAGTGAGGTTAAGAATAATGGTTTCTCGGGCTATGGGACAGAGGTAGAAATGGAGACACAAGTATTTTGGAGGCATGGCTGATAGCCCCTGTTGATTAACTGCATGTGGAATGAGAAAAGAATCAAGAGTGTGTGTTTTTTAATTTATTTGTTTTGGGCTCAGGCATCTGGGTAGAACAGAGAAAGTAAGAACAGGTTTGGGGGTGATATCAAGAGCACAGTTTTGATATATGGAGCTTGAAATGCCCAGTTGGAATTCAAGTGACTCTATCAAATTGGAGTTTGATACTGAGGGGAATTTTATTTATTTTTTTTTCTGAGGGGAATTTTAGAGCCGGAGGTGGACAACTGTTTGTCAGTATAGATGTTGCTTAGAGCCAGAGAATTACCAAAAAAGAGTGTACAGTTAGAGAAGGATATGGAGTGTAAGACTAAGCCTGAGGTCTGAGAATTTAAGGTCAAGCTGAGGAGGAGTACCTAGTAAAGGAGACCAAGCTAAAGTAGTTGTAGGAGGAAAAGCAGAGTGTGGAGTCTTGAGAAATAGGAGACGAAAATCCAGCAAGAATGTAATGGTTAACTAATTGTTGGTGAAAGAGCCAAAAATATGAGGAATGATGAAAAGTGGTGATTTTCTTTGGCAAAATGGAGATGGTTCATAACCTTGAAAGGAGTAGTTTCAAATAATTGTATGGGAAGATAGCCAACTGAATTGGGTTGAAGAGAGGCTGAAATTATCATTACCATCCTCCGTATCTGGAGCTTTTTCTAATGGAAACTACTTCACCTCATGTCTTTGCAAACACAGAAGCTTAAGGCAACTCTAGCATCTAGACTACAAACCCGCTCTTTGCCTCGGTGACCAGAGATGATTGGGTAAAGACTTTAAGGAGGTTCAGTCAATTTTCTGTAAAGCCAGTGATAAGAGGCCAGATCAATCAAATTCTCTCTCCAGTCTGACCTTGAAGCAGGAGATAGAAACAATTAGGGGGAACTGGAGGTATAAAGATAAGCAGAGCCAGGCCTCTGGAGACAGGAGCTTTGCTGGGTCCTGAAGCAACTAAAGTCATGAATAGGCATGAGCTATGAATTGCAAAAAAGCTATCAGGACAGAGGACAAGATATCTGCTTCTTAGCTACAAACCCCACTATGGCTGGGAGAGGAGCGATCAGGAGATTAGCTGGAGCTCAATGTCCCCAACCTCGTGGTTCATAACTAACTCCCTTTCCAGTTCTGGTACTTCGGTTCCTGTTCCCTCATGAGGTCTTATTCCTTGGATCCCACAAAACCTAGTTTATCTTTGTGTACCACCAGTGCACAGGCATCCTTATGTAAACTGTTAACCCTGGACATTCAATTCTACACAATAAATTCTCACTAATACCAAATATTATGCACAGAGGATAGTTTGTCAGATGCTTAGAATAAATAAGTAAAATAATGATCACTGAGAGGGCATTCGTGAAATCAGTAGATTCAGGAAGTAATTTTAAAAAGTAAAAAGGGAAACTATTAATTTACTTCTTGAAGTTAATGAATAAATAGTGATATTTTTGCCGACAGAATTTTTTCTTCAACTATAGCTGATACAGAAAGATAGAAAAAAGGCTGCTTCCTCTTCCAAAAGAAAAAACAAGCAGCTCAATATGCTATGATTGAGGAGAAGAAAAGTTCTTAATTAAACTTCTCTTTTCCCTTGGCAAAAGTAAGGAAGCTTCAGAAAGTTAGACTCTAAACCCTGGTAACATGGGAGGTCAAAAAATAAAAAAGAGAATAACAGAAAATATAACAAAGACATTTTGTAAGGCAATTTTATAAAGTGCTGAAAGATTATCACACTAAGTCTTCCAAGGATGGATTATGATAAGGCTGTGCGGGTTAGGTGCCCCTTGCTTCTCATCTATGTTTCTATCCTTCACTGTCCCCTCCATCTCAGGATGCCAAGACATGCAAATTAATTTCACAGACGTTTGCCAGCTAACTCTGTTAGGTTCCGCAACGAGGGACCCTGGAGGTAAGAATGGAGAAGCTATGTTTCATTCTTCTTTCCCCAGCCCTTGCAGCAGGAACAACAACAATGGAGTGGTACAGGCTATTCTGGGGCAGATGTGGGTCTAGCAACAACTGGAGGTGAAGGTTGGCTTTAGATTTCTTGGTTCAGCAACATCAGGAGGCTGACTTTTCATTTAGTAACAACAATAAGGTCCCAAAAGCAACAATAAAGGCAACAACAGTACTTCTACAAGATTAGCAGTAAGTGTGAGTTTTTGAGTTTAATCCCAGAAGTAGTCTTGGCTTCCTGATCTCTGGCTAACAACCTCTTCTCCCATGTACTTCTCAGTACCCCGTTTTTGCTGTTCAAATCCCCCAACCACACCTCCCATTTACTTCTCCGGATCTTGCACCATGTTTGGAACCAACTTCCTGTCTTAAATCTCTGGTTTCTTATTTTCTAACTAGATGCTGCCTGTGCATCACTTACAAAAGAGACCACATTTCGAAGACTGTCATTCATATATCTAAAAATCACTACAGATATCACCATAAAAATAACATCATGCACAATTTTTAGTTCCCAGATTATCCTGCCAAAACCAATTTAGTCCATGTTTGAAAGCATTATGTAAGCATATGTAAGGTAGCGTCATTGTTCCCACACACATCACAAGTAAAAACAACTCTGCTAGAGGAAACTAGTTAGAGACTTGGCTTCTCTAATCTTTAAAATGGGATGAGAAAATACATTTCTCTGTTGGCTAATTCTCTGTTCTTTACTTGTTTTCACCTTTCCATGTATATTTACCATTGAAGATACAATGGGAAAAAAAAACCCATGTCCCGCCTACCTTCTTCTTGCATCTCTGTTGAGGAGGCAAAAAGTAAACGAGTACATTAATTATTTAGTTACAAAACACTGCAATTGTGGGGCGCCTGGGTGGCTCAGTCGTTAAGCATCTGCCTTCGGCTCAGGTCATGATCCCGGGGTCCTGGGATCGAGCCCCGCATCGGGCTCCCTGCTCCACGGGAAGCCTGCTTCTCCCTCTCCCACGCCCCCCTGCTTGTGTTCCCTCTCTTACTGTGTCTCTGTCTGTCAAATAAATAAATAAATAAAATCTTAAAAAAAAAAAAACACTGCAATTGCAATGTCAAAGTATGAATTTCATTTTAATATAAATGTGAAGCTTTCAAATTGTTTGAAGCCAGAGGGTATTTTTATCTTGAGTTTTAGAAAGAACTAGAATAATATGAGATACTCTTATTTTTGAGTTTGAAGAGTCAGATCTTGATGAGCAGCACTGTGATTAGGGATGTCTCCAACCCCAGACCTTGCTGAATCTCCCCAATCTCCAGGCCAGTCTCTTCAGTGAGGAAGCAGCAAGGAGATAATACTCGGCAGGAGTTGGGGTCATGGGACGAAGATCTCCATGGAGTCAGGAGAAGTGAACTTGGAAAGTGGAGTTGTGAAGCAGTGTAGATTTCCATCATCTTTAGATCCAATCAGCTTCCCTGGTTGCCCAGTTTTTTTTGTTTGTTTCTTTCTTTCTTTTTTCATTTTCCCAAGAGTTGGCCTAATGTTTCCTTTTCCTTATCACCGTATGTTGCTCCTAACTGGAGGGGTTCATTTTGCCCCAACCTGCTTCTACAACCAAAAAGAATGATCACACGCTTCCATTTTACATTGTTTTGTGAACTTTTTATAGCTAATGAGCTAGAGGGAAAATGACATGGAACAAGAATGAGTATTTCTAGGCTTCCTCTTTTTTCACCATTAAGAAAAATCAACTAGAGGATAAAAGTTAAAAAAATAAATTTAACTTACGTTTTAGAAAAAAAAATGTGCTGAGATGATAACAAATCTGAGAAAGCTCCTGAAACAATAGTTGGCAGAACCCTTGGGGAACCAGAGCAACTTCTGGGCTGCTACCAGCCTTTCCAGCACAATGGGAAACATTAGGAAATCATACCTCATCTGAATGAACATAGAAAAAAAGGTATTTCTTCTGTGTGGACAGAACTGAAAAACACTCCCAGCCCTTTCCAGTCAATACATAAGCTCCTCCAGACCCCATGGCATGAAGAACCTTGACACAGCCATGATTAGGGAAGATGAAATAAACTTAGCCAGGCCTTGGAAGCTAGCCACCCATGGTACACTTCACTTGAGCAGACATTCTGGAAAGGCCAAGAAAGAAGGCATATGGCTATAAACTGCAACTAGACTTACCAACCCCTGACAAATAGCAAATGGAATTTCATGCAAACACTTGGGGGGTAGGTCATGACAGTAGGGAATTCAGCAAGAAACAGACACTCAGATATTAGGGTGCCCTGCAGGGGGAGTGAGACCCCCCCAAATACCAGCAAGAACTCCACTTCACCATCAAGAAGAGAAAGTGAGCTAGATAAACAAGGTAGAAACCTGCCCTAGAGGGAATGTGGTGTTTGGTGGGTCATCAAGACAGACATCCAGTCAGAGAGGAACAAGGCAGAGCCCTCTGATCACACAAATGACCAAATTCACAACTGTCCTGGAAGTAGGTTATGGAGTCCCAGTGGATGGACTTTAAGTTTCTTAGTTGTTTCCTGCTTAAAATTAGGTTTGGCTCTAGAGATCAGAAAAAGCCTGAGTGGTGATTTAATTGTCCCTAGCATAGGTAGAGAGAACCAGGTAAGATTTAACATTCACAAGTGTTAATATTTTCCACCACACCCTGGCAATTCAGTCCTTCCACAGCTGACTTGGGGTAGAGGTGGACCGGAAAATGGTACTTGAGATCATGAATATGGTCCATGAAGTAGGGGAAAGGACAGACTCAGGAAGCAACAGACATACATAAGGAAGAATAGGGGGTAACCTGAAGCAACAGCTCAGAGGTGCAAGAACAGTTCATGGGCATTAAGCACAGCAGGTTGGACACTACCTGCGGTATTATTTCTGCACACAAACCAAGCATTTGTTCGCAACACCAGAGAATGCCAGTTCTAGTGCACTTTTTATAATGCTGATGTGTACTTTTATTTATAGTCTGACGTTTTTTCTTGTTTGTTTTTTCAAAATAGGCAGAGGTAAGAGGCTTTTGGCTGGCAGTCCCAATTTCCAAATCCTTACTATCCAAAGAAGGAAAAATTAAACACATAGATAGGGTACTATATCTTGGTTAATAAACTCAACATACAGTGTCAGTTTTGCAACACACCAAAACAGAACATCACTATTTTCTAATATTGGCTTTTTATCCTGAAATGAGTCATATAAAAGATCTATAAAGAACTTCTCAAACTCAACACCCAAAAAACAAATAATCAAGTCAAAAAATGGGCAGAAGACATGAACACACTTCTCTGAAGAAGACATACAAATGGCTAACAGACACATGAAAAAATGTTCATCATCATTAGCCATCAGGGAAATTCAAATCAAAACCACATTGAGATACCACCTTACACCAATTAGAATGGCAAAAATGGACAGGGCAAGAAACAACAAATGTTGGAGAGGTTGTGGAGAAAGGGGAACCCTCTTATACTGTTGGTGGGAACGCAAGCTGGTACAGCCACTTTGGAAAACAGTGTGGAGGTTCCTCAAAAAATTAAAAATAGAGGTACCCTATGACCCAGCAATTGCACTCCTGGGTATTTACCCCAAAGACACAGATGGAGTGAAAATAAGGGCCATATGCACCCCAACGTTCATAGCAGCAATGTCTACAATAGCCAAACTGTGGAAAGAGCTGAGATGCCCTTCAACAGATGAATGGATAAAGAAGATGTGGCCCATATATACAATGGAATATTCCTCGGCCATCAGAAAGGATGAATACCCAACTTTTGCATCAACATGGACGGGACTGGAGGAGATTATGCTAAGTGAAATAAGTCAAGCAGAGAAAGTCAATTATCATATGGTTTCACTTATTTGTGGAACATAAGGAATAGCAGGGAGGACATTAGGAGAAGGAAGGGAAAAATGAGGGGGGGAATCGGAGGGAGAGATGAACCATGAGAGACTATGGACTCTGAGAAACAAACTGAGGGTTTTGGGGGGGGATGGGTTAGCCCGGTGATGAGTATTAAGGAGGAGACGTACTGCATGGCGCACTGGGTATTACACAAAAAAAAAGAATCGTGGATCACCACATCAAAAACTAATGATGTACTGTATGGTGACGAATATAACATAATAAAATAAAATTTAAAAAAAAAAGAGCTACCAAAGAGTAACTTGAAAAAGCATGCCTCTACTTCTGCAATAGCAGTACCCGTTTTCCTATCAAGGAGTTATCTTGCAGAAGGAAGAGAGACATTGCCAGAGAGAGGAAAAACAAAATTATTTCATGTTGCTCTAATGTAAAAGTTAAGTGAGTAATCTGTTGTTTAATCAAGGTAAGTTTTTGTAGCTTTAATTACCTCTACACAGTAACTACAACAGAAAGACACAGATCAGAGATACCAGTGTTAATATCAGTCCCCAAAAGTGGTATAGTGAATTTTGATCTAATTAGAAAAAAATGGCAAAAACAAATACTAACAAACAAATAAAAATACTGGCTTGACGTTTCGCCCTAATGCACCTGATAGGTAGGTAGTTGAGATCTAAGTCACCATAAGGAACAAAGTTAAAAGACTTCTCTAAGATTTTTCACATGCTTATTATTTTATTAAATTAAATGTTTTCCCTAAACCCATATTTTCATGAAAGTTAGTTGGTGATCTGACTTTAAGAACACAGTGTTCTTAGAAAACAGCCTGCATGCATTCATCCATTCCTTCATTCATTCATTGGTTTACCAGGCAAAAATCTAAGTTCTCCTACAGCCATTAGAGGCAGTCATCAATGAGGAAGAAAATCAGGGTGTAAAAGATCTTAGGTGTTACTATTTATACGCAATAGAGTCTACTATAGGAGAAAGGTGGAAATGAACATGAGTAAACACACACACACACAGAGCCCACAAGGCTATATGGAAATAAATGGTTTCTGTGAAAGAGACGGGTGGTCTCCTGCAAACTTAACACCCAGAGATGACTGTGCAGTCAAGCATCAAATACTGATGGGCAGCAGAGAAGTAAATAAAGGACACTGCCTAGAGACAACAAAAACAATATAAATATCAGTGGCATATGATTCTTGTACTCATAATCAGTCATCAAATTGCATTCCAGAAGTCAATATTTTTTCAAAAACAAGATTCACCTTTTTCCCTTGAAACAGCTGATTTCTGGCTCCTTCAAATTCTCCCTTGTTTTGCAGTTATGCATAATAAGGGCATTTGCTTATAAAATGCAAACGACCTGATTTTCACCTCTGGAAACGTGGCAGTTCGTTACCACCCGTCCCTCTCACCACAAATCCATGGAAAATCTGAATAAAGGACAGTGTAGTACTGAGAGAGGTGTAAGGTCACTGAAAGAAAACAGAGTATCGAAATCAAGTTATGGATATACATAAACTTGATAGATGGCAGATGTCGACTGAAGGCATAGAGGCTAAATGGTTTTTTAACAAATCACATCAACAGAGAAAAAAATCAGATCCTTATTTCATAACATTTGCAAAAAAGAAGTTCCAGATAGATTAAAAATGAGGCTGTGAAAAACAAAGCATTCAATTTAAAAATAAAATACACAAAAATAATTTTTTTTCATTTATTTATTTGAGAGAGAGAGTGAGAATGAGTGAGAGCATGAGCAGGGAAAGAGAGTGGGAGAGGGAGAAGCAGACTCCCCGCCAAACAAGGAGCCCGATGAGCGGCTCGATCCCAGGACGCCAGGATCATAACACTAGCCGAAGGCAGATGCCTAACCGAGCCACCCAGGTGCCCCCACACAAAAATAATTTTAAAATCTTTTAAATTGGGCTACATTTCTATTTAAAAGTTCAGCATAATAAAATTTACCATACACAAAATTAAACACAGCCACTGATGGGAGATGCCCACAACGCATATGCCCTGCAAAGCATTAACATATAAACCACACATACACAAAAAAAATGCTAAAAATTAATACGAAAAAGACAAAGGTGGATTTTTACATTAGCCAAAATATTAAAAACAGGCTGTTTACAAAAAAGGAAATCCAAAAGACCAATAAACACATGATAAAATATGCTACTTTAGTAATCAAAGACACACAAATTGAAATAAACATGAGATACCAATTCATATCTCATTGGCAAGAAACTTTAAAAGTCTAATAACATCCAAGGCTGGTAGGGATGAGATGCAATGTGATCTCTAACTTTCTGCCCTTAGATGTTAAAGAGCAATGGGTTTTTAATGGGGAGATGTAGGTGAAAGAATTCAGTTCTAAGATGACTAAGTTCTGAGGATCTAAAATACACATGGTGGTTATAGTTAATAAGTTGTTGTATATATGAAATTTGCTGAGAGTAAACCTTAAGCTTTCTCACCACCAAAAAAAAAAAGAAAGATTTCACTATGTATATGAGGTGAGAGATGTACCAATTATCTTGACTGTAGTAATCATTTCACAATGCACATGTATATCAAATCATAACATTGTACAGTAAATATGTACAATTACATTTGCCAATTATTTCTCAATAAATCTGGGGGTGGGGGGAACTATAGCTTCCAACAGTAGTATTTCAATAGTACTGAAGGTAATTCTACTTCTAGGTATAAATCCTAAGACCAGAAAAACTCACAGAGACAAGCACAAGGATATTTTTTGAGCTTTTATTTTTTGAGACTTTTTAGTAGCAATAGCAACAGCAACAAAATGACAGGATCTGAAACAGAAGTAAATGTCCATCAGTAGGAGACTAGATGATAAGTGGTGACGTATTTGTACACTGGGATAGAATGCTGCAGTATTCCATGGTATAAAGCACAGTGAAGGACTAGATCTACACCTATCAACCTGAGTACTTCTCGAAAAAAAAATTAAAAGATCAAACAGGTTAATAAAGATGCAAAGATATGCCAACAATAAAATATATTGCCATGGTACATATATTTAATAAAATATGAAAACACACAGAAAAGGTATAGCTATCAAGACTGTTGTTACCTGGGAGAAAATAAAGGAATGAAAGAGGGCCGAACACCTTGGCTTTGTCTATAACATTATTTTCTTTAAAATTATAAAATAAGCAAATAGAGCAAAATTACATGATTCATCAAATCTAGAGAAAATGGAAATGTGTTATATTCTTCTCTGTACTTTTTTTAAGTATTTGGAATATTTTGTAATGAAAAGTAAAATTATTTTTTTAATGTTAACAAAGAGTATGACTGAGTAAAAGAAGGATCAGATCGGTGACACTTTACACTACATTATAAAAATATACCATTTCTAAATCTGAAATGTTCCACTGTCCACAAACCAAGAAGCCTCATAAGTTGTTGTATCTGAGTTGATCCAAATGCATTTAACTTCACCTAGTTTTCTTCCCCACACGTAAATTAAAGCACATTTTTAGAACTATGCTAATTGAAAAGCTTTTTAAAAAGATTCTTCAGCACAACCATTTGTACATTTATGCTGAATCCTTGAAAATAACATTTATTCCTCTCCTAAAAATATACTATTTTATTTTTTCTAAAACAATACAGTAGCTCTGGGGCGTCTGGGTGGCTCAGTCGGTTAAGTGGCCAACTCTTGATTTCCGCTCAAGTCATGATCTCAATCAGGGTCCTGGGATCAAGCCTCGCGTCGGGCTCTGCCCTCCTCGAGGAGTCTGCTTGGGATTCTCTGTCTCCATCTGCTTCCACCCCTCCCCTCCCCCTGCTCACACACTCTCCCTCTCTCAAATAAATAAATCTTTAAAAAAAATATATAGTAGCTCTGCATATTTGTCTAGTATCATCTCATTAAACAGTACTTTTATATTTGTCAGGACTATAGCTTCAGCTTTATCTCATGTAACTTTTATTATCATTGTATATTTCCTTAATCAACTTTGTTTAGGGACAATTAACAGAGAATAAATGGAGGCATTTAAAGGATATATTTGAGAATATAATAGCCATATACCTATAACCATAATCAAGATATAAAACTTTTCCAGTACTTCCCAAAATTCTGTGCTTTTCTGCAGTCAGTTACTCTGCCCCAGGCATCTACTGGTCTATTTTTCTTCACAATATATTAGATTTGTATCATCTTGAGTTTTATATGATAAAATCAAATAGGATATACAACTTTGTGTTGACTATCTTCAGCACATCATGTTTCATCCATGTTAGTGTACAGATCAATGGTGTCTTCCTTTTTTATTTTTGAATAGCATCCCATTTATAAGTATATTATAATTGTTCAAGCCACTTATTAATATTTTGGGGTTATTTCCAGTTTGGGGATATTATGAATAAAGTTGCTATGAACATTCATTATCAGGGGTCTGTGTACTTATATGCTTTCATTACTTTTGAGTAAATGTCTAAGGATAGAGTTATTGGGTCATAGGTGGATATAGGTTTACTTTTATTAGAATTGTTGTGGCCTCCCTAGGCAACTAATACAATCAGCATGCTTTTTTCCTGGTTAATAACTACAACAAACTATGCAACTACAATAAAGCTGTGTAGACCCTAACATTTCAGCAAGATCGAGATAGTGTAACCAAGACCTCCATATTATTCCTCTCTTTCTTTTACATTTTTTCAGAAGGAAAATTTTTAAAAAATGCTATGCATGCTTGCTTTTGTTATTATTATTAGTGCTATCATTCCTGTTCTTCCCAAGTAATTTTTTTTTCTGGTGCAATCTCTCTTCTCTCTTATTCATCAACATGGTAAAGGTATGAGTGCAAGGGGTGAAGGATTTTCAAGCACAGTGGAAACATGATTAGATTTGAGATTTGTTTTTAAGGATCTATTTAACGATGGCTTGGAAGCTGGACATGTGTTAGGCTAAAGTCATAAAGACCAGGTAAGTGGTAAAAGACAATGAGTGCTTGACCTAAGTGAGTGAGTAAGAGTGGAGAAGTTGGCTTCTTTAGTAATCCTGACATCTAATGCAAACCAAAACAATTCAATATATTAGTTTGCTGATGCTTTTACTACTATTTTAGTCATTTGTTTTAAAACTATCCTTGGGTATGGGATAAAATTCTAACTAATATAAGCTAACCAGAGAGTCTATAATGGTTAAATCTGTTTAAGCAAGTGGGTTTTTTTTTTATCCTGCACTAATTAGTTTCACACATACATGTAAGATGTTATCATTTACAGAAAATCTCAGTGAAAAAAAGTCAGTCACATAATGTTACTGTAACAAAATTATTTCATGGTTTGAGGGATTCTCCAGTACAGAATAAATGTTATTTCACCTTATTTTGTCCTCTTAATTAAAAAAAATAATATTCATAATATTTTCTTTCCTAGGGTAAAAATGGCACTCACTTATTTAAATCATTACTAGTCCTATACACTGAATTTAGTCACATATTTAATAAAATGTAAAGTGGGACAGTCATCATTTTTCTTGCCTGGTTTTGCCCAGGATGAGAGCCAGAAGTTAATATGTCGAAAGTGCTAGAAGGGAGAATTGCCACAGAGAAGGTAAATAATAGCATTTCTGCCATAAATTTTGCAAAGACTGACTGTTTTCAGCCTGCATTTTCTGTTTAAAATAGCTCAGTACATTGGAATAATTTATATTTCTCAAAACTTCCATTACAACATATTCTGGTTGATCTTTGGTCCCTAAAGAACAATTTAGTCTCTATTTTACTTTAGACTTGATTAAGTTCCTAGTCTATACTTATTTTTCAAAGCTCCTTTTTCTCCAGAGGTTTTAAGAAAGTTGGTAGAAAAACCCTATTGTTTTTCAAATCAAGACACTTTTAAAGAGGAAGGAATACTATTCATAATTTCCCAGGAATACAGGCAAAAAATCTGGACTATGCCAAGCAAACTAGGACATGTTGTCAAACTAAGTAAGTAGGTTTTACTACTGAGTTTTGAGCCTTAAGTGTTAGAGATCACATTTTATACTGTTCCATAAGCTCCTCTACAGAAACAGCATCAGTTCTGAATATTTTCTAAAAATTTCACTGTGGTATCAAGCCATTAAATCAAATTTAAAACAGACTAAGTAAAAAGGACCATGTGTGTTTATCTAAATAAATAAACACACACACACACACACACATATATGTGTGTGTGTATATATATACATATATATATATATGCATATTACATACAGGCATATATATTTATGTGTGTCTCTACCATCTAGCTGGCTAGCTCGCTCAGGGTCACGTCGTGAAAAAGGCTGAGAGTCAGAACCCTTGTGTTCGAGTTTTATCTCTGCCACTTTATCACTTTTTACTTTTGTGCCTCAGTATTTTTTCTATTTACCAAAGTGGTGAAAACACTTTTACCCTGTGTCACAGAATTTTTCCAAAATTAAACTGAAACAGTCATTGAGAAAAGGAGTTGTGAAACAGCTTAAGGTATTTTACACATACTACAATGATTCTAATCAAAAGAGTTTGAAAGTTATATATCAGAATGATTATCCAATTCATAAACCCCTAGGTTTCTGGCCCAGGTGAGGGTCTGAATGGCAGCCTTATTTGGATGATGGAAGCTCCCAAACTTCTCCATAAAATAAATAAATAAATAAATAAATAATCAATCAATCTCCAAAATCCACAGAATTCCTTAAAGTTACATGTTCATTCTAAAATGCATTATTAGACAAAAGACATTTGCCAAATTATGTTGCAAATATTTTAGTAACACAAATGTGCAACTAAATAATATCAAAATGCCTCTGAGTGAACATTTTAACTATACTCCAAGAAAAAACAGTATAGATGTCAATAAACTTGTCCTTATCCTTGTTATAAGGCTTCCTATGAGGAAAAAATCCAGAACAAAATTTTTAAATCAATACCTAAAGTCAGGGTTATTTTCAGAATATCATTCTCCTTAATATCCTACATAATTTTAGATTAAAGAATAATTTATGGGTCACACCCGGAAGCCGCGGCTGAAGCGGAGTCAGGAGCAATGAGCAGGGAGCCGGGGCCGACGTCTGAAGCGCTCCCTCCCGGGGAGATTGAACCGGGTAGTGGGGCGCACATCGTGGTGGAGTACTGTGAACCCTGTGGATTTGAAGCGACCTACCTGGAGCTGGCGAGTGCCGTGAAGGAGCAGTACCCTGGCATTGAGATCGAGTCGCGCCTTGGGGGCACAGGGGCCTTTGAGATCGAAATCAATGGACAGCTGGTATTCTCCAAGCTGGAGAATGGGGGCTTCCCTTATGAGAAAGATCTCATTGAGGCCATCCGAAGAGCCAGTAATGGAGAACCCCTGGAAAAGATCACCAACAGCCGTCCTCCCTGCGTCATCTTGTAACTACACGTGATTCTGGGTTCCTGCTCTGTTCTGGGACCCAGGCCTTGGTCTCCCATTTGGTCCTGCTGAGGGCTCCCCACTGCCTCTTTCCCCTCACTTGGGTCCTGGTAAGCTAAGACACTCTGGCCTCCACTTTGTCCCTTTGGGTACCAGGAGGGAATAGAAGCTGCCGTGGTCTTGGGGGTGGGAGAGAGACTTTCTCCATGGACATTTCCACAGCCACCTTATACCCCCTTCCCAGGATCAGTGCCCAAGAAAGTGTGCTCCACACTGTACCTTAGCCACACCGGTCAAATGCCACGACAGTTCTAACTTCCCTTCCACTAGCCCTGGGCAGTGTCAGCTATTGGCAATAAAGTGACACTACAAGACACCTGTAAAAAAAAAAAAAAAAAAAAAAAAAAAAAGAATAATTTATGTATTTATACCCTGATTACCAGGAAGTTCAGAAACAAATTTGATTTATGTGTATACATTGTGTTAGTAATCTGTTTTTGCTCCCTTTCTGTAATCCTTACTTATAATTTCTACTTTTTCCTTTAACTAACTGAATTCTCTAAAAATATTTCGCCTTTTTTTTAAGGTTGCTGCCTGTAGTTTTGGAAAGAGAAAGGTGAAAAACTAAATTGCCAATATGTTAAAGCCCAAAGTGTTCAGCAACAAAAATACTGGTATTCCGAATGTTATACTTATCAAGCACTTCAGTAAATAAAATTTCTCCCAAATTCCTTTTTAAGTGTTATTTTAAAGTGCTATTTTGGTCTTCCATCACCATGGTTACCAAAATGATCAAAACCACAAGAGTATATTTCAATTTGATGCTCATTTTCTTTCCAATCATTGTGACTCTCTCCTTGGCACAGAACTCCCATTGATTGCATAAGCCGTTTTATGTGTGCAAGAACCATGGGGCTATTGAAGAGACGATAAATATTCATTCTATTTAACCCCTGTTTCTACAGTTCTTTACTACACATTAGCTTCCTAAAAGCAAAAGCAGCTCCAAACAGGGCCAAAAAATGGTAAAACAAAGCACTGTGTTACTTGTCCAGATCTCACGGTCTCCTTTCTCTACTGGCCTTTAGAATATTTTAAGATTTTCAAACACCATTACCATCCGTGCAATTGTGTTTTATAAGATTTTAGACTTTAAGACTAACTTTGATAGTTAAAGGAAGAATCAAGTCAGTTACCAAAGTGGGCAAGTTGTGTATGTGTGTGTGTTTGTATCTTCAGAAATTAATGGACTTACGTGGATCCATGTAAAATTATATATCCTCACCCCATCCAAAGACCCACATATTAAATAAGTTGTCATCAGCCTGAGCCCCATGTTAAGGTGATGATAATTGTTAATATCTATGTCTTCTTTCATTACTGCATCAGGAGATTCCTAAGCAGAAGCTGTTAAAGAGTTGATGCCTACATATGGAAATTAGGAAAACTAAAGCAACTTCTTCGACAGATAAGGTTAGGAACTTTGTTCTATGCTTTCTTTTATATTTCTTTATTTATTAGGTTTATCTATCTGTGGGACAATGATTGCCAACTTAGGATGCTGTGGTCTGGAAACAGTTTAATCGTTACAAGCTGGGATGGGGGTGGGAGCCAGGAGTGGCTCCTGGGATCTAGGGGACCTCCTACCTAAGAACCTCCTACCATGCACAGGGCAGCCCCTGCAGCAGAGAGTGACCTGGTTCATAATGTCAGTAGTGGGGGTGTTGAGAAACCTTGCTCTGGGTCAAGAATAACAAAAAGTTTTAATCTTATGAGCCCACTGTAATTGGTGTAGCTGCTGCAAGTGTTTCTTTTCTTTCTTGCTTTCTTTCTAAGAGGGATTTTGAGGCTATTTCCAATTGTAAGGGAAATAATGGCATTTGAGTGATGTCTCTCATGGGTAAAGGATGAGGTCAGGAGGTATTTTTTTTTTTTTTTATCTGTAACCCAGACTCTACATGTTAGAGTTCTAATTGTTTGTCCTTGATGCATCAAATGGCTTAAGAGCCTAAGTTCTTGTTGTTTCATAAGTAATTCCTCATCTCCTCGTCACTGTTTCTTCCCTACGTGCTTTGGAAAAGAAAAGCTGACTAGAGACAGGGGCAAAAAAGTGTGGAATCCTTTTCAGTTTAGAGATGCTTTGTCCCACAGCCTGCAGGAGTAACCTATTTCCAGCCTGAATTCCATGAGCCACCTTCTACATGCCTTCAATCACCCCCAAAAGTCCACCACTCTTGATTACCCTACAATGCGATACAATAACTCAAAGTCCACATTTGAAAATTTAACCAAAGATCATTAGGCCCAATGTCTTCTTTTATATTTAGGTCACTACCGGTTGCTAAGATTTCTTACTTATGATAGAAAAATAAGACAGAAATTAACACCATCAAGTTTAGCAGGGTTTCTGCAAAGTATTTTCCCAGTGAAATTTACTGGAACTTTGCAATTAAGGCATGGTTACTTAACCAATCAGAGAGCATAAAATATTCAATGACATCTTGATGGTGATGTCCAAAATCCAACATGTTTGGTTTCCTAAAGCAGTAAGCAACAAAACATGTTTTGCAGAAAAGGATACAGATATGCCAAGATGGGGTAGTAATTATCATCAGCTTTTATTTTTAATGGTGCTAGGATGTTATTATAGTCATCATATCTAGTAGCTCTCTTATAATCAAGTTTAAACATAGCCTTGGAGTAGCAGAGCCCAGCTCTGTGATTTAGCAACAACAACAAAAAAGTGTATTTCCTGAAAGGTTATAAACATTCCAAACGAGGAAAACAAAGTCACTTATACAGAGGTACAATTAACACTCAGTTCTCCCCTTTAGGTTTCTCTCCCAGAGCTTAATGTCTAGAGAAAGAAAACCAGTCTCTAGTATTACAGGTACTATCATTTCTATGATTATGACATCATTTTACTCCTCAAATTTTCCAAGAGTTTCCTGTCTCTGAGTAAAACAGAGGTCCTTATGATAGTCAATAAAGTCCTACACAACCCGGTCATTCACGAGCTCCCTGACTTCATCTCCTTCTTTCCCTCTTGCTTACCCTGTGGTAGCTTCCCTGGCGCCCTTGCAATTCCCCCAAAAAAGGTAAACAGGATCCTGCCGCAGGAACTTTAAGTTACTAGTTACCCTGATTGGAACGTTCTTCCTCTGGTTTCTGCGTAATTCACTCTCTCAATTCTTTACTATCTTTGTTCAAAGACTGTTACCTTGGCCATTTAAAAGTGTGAGGCATGGAATTTAAGAAACAAAATAGGGGAAGGGAAGGGAAGGAAAAATAAGGTGGAAACACAAAAGGAGGCAAATCGTGAGACTCCTAACTCTAGGAAACAAACTGAGGGTTGCTGGAAGGGTGAGGGGTGGGGGGAAGGGATCACTGGGTGATGGGCACTAAGGAGGGCACTTGATGAATGAGCACTGGGTATTACATGCAACTGATGAATCACTAAATTCTCCCCCGACACTAATTAAAAACAAAAATAAAAATAAAAGTGTGACACCACCCAGCTTCATCAGACCCTGGTCACCCACAATCCTCCTATCCTGCCTCACATTTCTCAGAAAGGGTGTGTTGCCCTTCTGTTATATTTCTTCCTATGTAGTCTGAATAAGTTCTGTATTAATCTGAACCTTTTTTTCTGCATGCATTTTCACACCACTGCCCATAATGCACTTTAATATTGTACTATCAATATCTGAATGATCCAATCTGAAATACACCTAAAACCATTATTCAATTACAAATCATTGTATTTTTTTATAAATTTTCCTTATACGGCATATAAACTTCAGTGAATTTCCCTGAAATGCAGATTACACACACACACACACACACATATTAGCTGAAATAAACCATTTATCACCTCAACCATTCACAAAATCACATGATGGTAAACATTAGTAACTTTGCTGTTATTCTTACTTTGCTTTCCCTACTTTTAAGTTGTTTTTTAATTATTAAATGAAAAATACGAGATCATTTTATTCATCTTTATATTTCCACCTCCTTGCACTGGGCCTGGCACATAACTGGATAATCAGTAATGTTGGTTACATTAAAAAATGAATAGATTTAGTAACAGAATTCCTTAGTAAATAGTAGTTAGAATAATATAAAACTTCTAAATCCATCTTTAAAAACTAGCCCTCTATAATCTCTTCTGTGTGTGTTTCTAGTTCCAAAAAATATATATATTAAAATAAGCCACTTTCTATGAATGATCTTTCTGCTTTCAAAGGCACACTAATTTTTTTTTTTTTTTTTACTTTCTAGTTCAATTCCTCCTTAACGGTGATGTCAATGGGAAGTTACCTTTCATCCTAATGATAATTTAAAGCCATGTTAGGAAATTTCTCTTTACCCTAAGTCCAAAATCCATACATCTCCTAGGATGACAGATATTCTCACTGGCAGATCATATGAACATACCATAGATCTTTTGAATTTAGTAATTAATCTTTAAAATAGAACTCTATACTAAATAAAAAAGTCTTTCTCTAAGGTGCTAAAATTAAAAATCTGTGACAAATCTAATTTTTTTCACATTTTTATCTAAACTCTCTTGTAAGTTGTATCAATTTACCAGAACTGCATAACAAATTACCATAAACTGGATGGCTTAAAACAACAGAGATTTACTGCCTCACATCTCTGGAGACTAGAAGTCCACAACCAAGGTGTCAGCAGGGCCATTTTCCCTCTGAAACTTCTTGGGGGAATCCTTTCTTGCCTCTTTATACTGGTGGTTTACTTGGCATTCCTTGTATTGTAGCTAGCTATAGGACTTCAGTGTCTGCCTCTGACGTCACATGCCATTCTCCTGTTATTCTCCTGTGTCCTCTTCTTATAGAAACACCAGTTATATTGCTCACTTTGGCAGCACATATAGAAACACCAGTTATATGGAATAAAGCTCCCACCTTACTCTAATATAATCCCATCTTAAATAACGGCAGGTACACGTGACCCTATTTGCATATAAGGTCACATTCTGAAGCTCTGGAAGTTAGGACTTCAACACATCTTTGGTGGAACAAAATTCAACCCAAGGCATTAGCATTTTCCTAAGGAGGTGAAGAAAACCTGTAATACTCTTGTGTTAGGGTTAAAGCAAATAAGGTCTTGCACTGCAATGTAATATGATGTAGTGGTTAAGAGGATAGGCCCCAATAGGAGCATTTTACTTCTTGAAAAAGATATTTGCTAACAAAGGAAGAGAAAGGTGTTCTGGACAGTACTAATGGCAAAGAACATGAAGCCAGAGCTGTAAAATTCATGGTGCATCCAGACAATGGGTTTCTCAAGTCACTAAGGCAGAAAAGGTGGTTTCAAAAAATAATGAAAAAACTTCTTATAGAAGAATTTTTAATAATGTAAAAGGAATGAGAAAAAATTGGAAATAGCACCATTAAACACCACAGTAATAAAGAGAAATAGGGTATTTGCATAGCTTTAAAGTACCTCCCTCAAATTATTAATTACTGTGTAGTTGTAATGGATCTCCAAATTTTGATATTCCTCCCTGCAAGAATGATAGCTTAATTTTCTTGAGTCTTAGTTGAATTTAGCAGCTCATTTCTAATAAATCTAGTATGGAAAGGGAACACAAGAAAAACCTGCAGACATCACCTTGTAACCAAGTGATCAAGGTTAATATCAGCAGCAATACATCATGTTGATATCATGCACTTCAGTATGATGTGATGAAAAGGGTACTTCATCTCTGTGGGTATTTCTTCTAAAATTCCATAACCCCAGGCTAGTTATGAGAAAATATGAGATAAACCCAAATTAGGGACAACCCAGAAAACGACCCAACCAGTGCTCTTCAGAAGTGTCAAGTTCTTTATGAAAAAGACTGAGATCCTATCATATATTGGGACTAAGGAGACTTGGTACCAAAATTTCAACATGACACCCTGGATTCAACCCTGAAACAGAAAAACAACATCAGTGGGAAAATAGTTGAACGTCTAAAGACTGTACAAATGTTAATTTCTTCATTGTATGGCTATTTAACATTAACCTTAGGGGAAGGAGAGTAAAAGACATACAGGAACGCTTGTATGCAGTATTTGTAACTCTTCTATAAATCTAAAATTTCAGAACAAGTTTAAAAAAAATAAAAGAATGGACCAAGACTTCCAACAATGTCACTATAAGTCAAAGAATCCCTTCCTCCAAAAAAAGTGAAAAAGTATCAAAACATTTATTTCAGGACTCTGGAGTTTGACCATGAGCTGGGAAGTGTTTACACATGGAAATACTCTGCTAGATCTCTGGGTAATAACAGTCCGAGTTTGCAATGCCATTCTGCCTCCCCTTGCCGCCTACCTCCAGATCCATTAGCTCAGTAGTTGTACTGGGCCAGCACTCACTGGAAAACCCAGATGTTTCACTGATAGAGGGTAAGATCTGATTCTGAGCACAGGGTGAAGTCAAATGCCCAACAGTGCTTTCGAAGGAAACAACAAACTTGGTTGGAAACAAATGATAAAACCTGCAGTTCTGCTACCGTGAGGTTGCAGTCCTACTTGGGGTAAGCAATGGGTAACCTATAAATATGACAAAAAGACCCTGTCAGTAAGACTTCATAGAAAGAGTACATAGCTCTGCACAAACCCCTCTCTGACTCAGAAACTACGCACATGTGCATGAGAGACTCAAGGGCATAGAGGAAAGTCAAAGCTGAGACAGACTTGAAAATTACCTCACCTTCGAATGTATTTCTCTGCCTACACCAAATTATAATATCGAATGGTTATCAAAGCCTTACAGGTTCAAGGTGTTTGAGTCCAGTCTTTGCCCAAATCATTGGTTGGTAAAAGAGATCTAGACAAAGGAGGGACCCCTAGAAACTTAGGAAGGAAGGAAAGGAGAAAAATATGGTAAAGAGACATCAGCAGCTACATACACTGAGGATGACAGATTCCACCGTTTAAGTACAGGCAGGATACAAACAGCACACAGCTATCATTAGAAAAATTAAATCAGGGGCACATGAAAGGCTCAGTGCATAGTGTGTGCGACTCTTGATCTCAGGGTTGTGGGTGTGAGCCCCATGTTGGGAGAGATTGCTTAAAAGTGAAATCTTAAAAAAGAAATCAAAATCCAGATTTGCTACAATATATTACAAAAAAATGTCTGGTTTCAACAAAAACTTGAGTCATATGATTTTATATTTTTAAAATATGTGAAAAGAGGGGCACCTGAGTGGCTCAGTCATTAAGCATCTGCCTTCAGCTCAGGTCATGATCCCAGGGTCCTGGGATCGAGCCCTGCATAGGGCTTCCTGCTCTGCGGGAAGCCTGCTTTTCCCTCTCCCACTCCCGCTGCTTGTGTTCCCTCTTTCGCTGTGTCTCTCTCTCTGTCAAATAAATAAATAAAATCTTTTAAAAAAAATAAAATATGCGAAAAGAAATCAAGCCTATAGGAACTGATCCTGAATGGACCTAGATGTTGGATTTACTAAAGACTGCTACAAAAACAGTTACAAAGTAGCTATTACAAATATGTATTAAAATTAAAGAAAACTATGTTAATATGAAGAATATGACAACAATGATTCAAGAAATATGGAAACTCAATGGACAAATAGAAAATATAAACAATAACCAAATGGAAAATTCAGGAATGGAAAGAACATCTGAAATATTTCAAAAACTGAGCAGTAATGTACACAAGATGGCAAAAGAAATGAATCCCCTTCATTTTATGACTCACAGCTCCTTGAAAGCAGGTGGGCAAGTACTTAGTCCCATATTATGCTTATATTTTAACCCTCACCCCATTTCAGGAAAAAGTGGCAGAGTGTAACAGTAAAAAAAAAAAAAAAAAAAAACAGGGGGGGCAGAGCAAGATGGCGGAGGGGTAGGAGACCTGGATTTCATCTGGTCTCAGGAATTCAGCTGAATAGGGATCAAACCATTCTGAACACCTACGAACTCAACAGGAGATCGAAGAGGAGAGTAGCAACAACACTCTGAACAGAAAAGCAACCACTTTCTGGAAGGTAGGATGTGCGGAGAAGTGAATCTGAAGCGCTATTCGGGAGGATAGACGGCGGGGGAGGGGGCCTCCGCAGGCCGCTTCTGGCAAGTGCTAGAGCCGCGGAGCACAAAATCGGACCTTTTAGAAGTCGGCTCCGCTGAGGGACGTCGCTCCAGTGGCTAAGGTGGGGGTGGAACCCTCGCGGGACAGTGGGGTCTCAGGACCCTCAGGGTCACAGAAAGACTGGGGGTGCCTGAGTGCGGCAGAGCTCCCAGGTATCTGAGCGGGGAAGCCGCCTGCAGAGACGGAGCCGAGGCGCGGGCTCTCAGCTTGGGGTGGCCATAAACTGTGATCCGCGGCCCAGTCAGGCCGCTGCTCCTCCAGCAGGGACCCAACAAGCAGCAAAGCCAGGGAGACTCCCTTTCCTCCCCCTGGGAGGAGCAGCGCGGAAGGGCACCGCAGGGATCTGCTGGGTTTGAAGACTCCACAAGGGGTCGGGTGCCAGAGATACAAACGCTCGATAACAGGCTCGGTGAGCACGGAGTGCAGCCGGGGACCGGGGAGATGGGAGTGACTGCTTTTCTCTGGGGGTACACTGAGGAGCGGGGCCCCGAGTTCTCACCTCCTCCGGTTGGAGATTGGGAGGCCACCATTTCCACTCTGGTCCTCCAAAGCTGTACCGAGAGCTTGCAGGGAACAAAAGCTCCTGAGAGCAAACCCGAGCAGCTTGCTTAGCCCGGACCGACAAGGGCGGGGCAATTCCGCCTCCGGCAAAGACATTTGGGAACCACGGCAACAGGCCCCTCCCCCAGAAGATAACCAGGAACAGCCAGCAAGCCAAGACCAAGTTTACCGATCAAGGAGAACGGGAGAACTCCAGCGCTAAGGGAATACTGCATGAAGAATTCATGACTTTTTTACCATAATTCATTAGTTTTTCAAAGTTAATTTTTTTAACTGATTTTTTTGAATTTTTCTTTTTCCCTTTTTCAAACAACATCAATCCCTTTTTTAAAAAAAACATTTTTTATTTTTCATTTTTAAAGCCATATTTTTATCCCTTCATAGTAGTTACCCTTATTTTTGGCATATATATATATATATATAAGTTGTTCTCTCTTTAAAATTTTGAGATACAGTTTCTTCTAACAGATCAAAATATACCCTAAATCACTAGTGTATGGCTTTGTTCTATTCTCCTGCCTGATCACATTCTCTCTTTTTTTTTTCTTTTTTTTTTCTTTTTAAAACTTCTTCTTTCTTTTTAAAAACAACTTATCAATTCCTTTTATAAAATCTTTTATAATTTTCATCTTTACAGTCATCTGCCATCCCTTCATTGTATCAACCCTTATTTTGTACATATATAAGTCTTTCTTCCTTTAAAATTTTAGCAGGCTCTTTCTTCTAAGAGACCATAATATGCCCAAAAGTTAGTGTGTGGCACTGATCTATGCACTAGCCTGATCATATTTGATCATATTCTGTTTTTTTTTGTTTTGTTCTGTTTTTGTTTGTTTTTATCTTTTTCTTTTTCCCTTTTTTATTTCTCTTTTCTTTCCCTTTCTTGTCCCCTAGTTTCAGGTCTTTTCGGATTTGTATAGAGTATATTTGCTGGACACATTGTTAACCTGTTAGCATTCTGTTCTCTCATTCATCTGTTCTCCTCTGGACAAAATGACAAGACGAAAAAAATCACCTCAGCAAAAAAAAAAAGAGGTAGTACTCTCTACCAGGGACCTACTCAATACTGACTTTAGTACGATGTCGGACCTAGAGTTAAGAATCATGACTTTAAAGATACTAGCTGGGCTTGAAAAAAGTGTGGAAGTTATTAGAGACACCCTTTCTGGAGAAATAAAAGAACTAAAATCTAACCAAGTCAAAATCAAAAAGGCTATTGAGGAGGTGCAATCAAAAATGGGGGCACTAACTGCTAGGATAAATGAGGCAGAAGAAAGAATCAGCGATATAGAAGACCAAATGATGGAAAATAAAGAGGCTGAGAAAAAGAGACAGAAACAACTACACGATCACGAGGGCAGAATTCGAGAGATAAGCGATATGGTAAGATGAAACAACATTAGAATAATTGGGATCCCAGAAGAAGAAGAAAGAGAGAGAGGGGCAGAAGGTATATTGGAGCAAATTATGGCAGAGAACTTCCCTAATGTGAGGAAGGAAACAAGCATCAAAATCCAGGAGGCAGAGAGAACCCCTCTCAAAACCAATAAAAATAGGCCAACAACCCGACATCTAGTAGTAAAACTTACGAGTCTCAGAGACAAAGAGAAAATCCTGAAAGCAGCTCGGGAGAAGAGATATGTAACCTACAATGGTAGAAATATTAGATTGGCAACAGACCTATCCACAGAGACCTGGCAGGCCAGAAAGGACTGGCAAGATATCTTCAGAGCACTAAACGAGAAAAATATGCAGCCAAGAATACTATATCCAGCTAGGCTGTCAATGAAAATAGAAGGAGAGATAAAAAGCTTCCAGGACACACAAAAACTAAAGGAATTTGCAAACACAAAACCAGCCCTAAAAGAAATATTGAAAGAGGTCCTCTAAGCAAAGAGAGAGCCTAAAAGCAGCATAGATCAGAAAGGAACACAGACAATATACAGTAACAGTCACTTTACAGGCAATACAATGGCACTAAATTCATACCTTTCAATAGTTACCCTGAATGTAAATGGGCTCAATGCCCCAATCAAAAGACACAGGCTATCAGATTGGATTAAAAAACAAGACCCATCAATATGCTGTCTGCAAGAGACTCATTTTAGACCCAAAGACACCTCCAGATTGAAAGTGAGGGGGTGGAAAACAATTTTCCATGCTAATGGACACCAAAAGAAAGCTGGGGTGGCAATCCTTATATCAGACACATTAGATTTTAAAACAAAGACTGTAATAAGAGATGAGGAAGGACACTATATCCTACTTAAAGGGTATAGCCAACAAGAAGATCTAACAATTGTAAATATCTATGCCCCTAACATGGGAGCAGCCAATTATATAAGGCAATTAATAACAAAAGCAAAGAAACACATTGACAACAATACAAAGATAGGGGGGGACTTTAACAACCCCCTAACTGAAATGGACAGATCATCTAAGCAAAAGATCAACAAGGAAATAAAGACTTTAAATGACACACTGGACCAAATGGACTTCACAGACATATTCAGAACATTCCATCCCAAAGTAACAGAATACACATTCCTCTCTAGTGCCCATGGAACATTCTCCAGAATTGATCACATCCTAGGTCACAAATCAGATCTCAACAAGTACCAAAAGATTGGGATTATTCCCTGCATATTTTCAGACCACAATGCTTTGAAACTAGAACTCAATCACAAGAGGAAAGTCGGAAAGAACTCAAATACATGGAGGCTAAAGAGCATCCTACTAAAGAATGAATGGGTCAACCAGGAAATTAAAGAAGAATTAAAAAAAATTCATGGAAACCAATGAAAATAAAAACACAACTGTTCAAAATCTTTGGGATACAGCAAAGGCAGTCCTGAGAGGAAAGTATAGAGCAATACAAGCCTTTCTCAAGAAACAAGAAAGGTCTCAAATACACAACCTAACCCTACACCTAAAGGAGCTGGAGAAAGAACAGCAAATAAAGCCTAAACCCAGCAGGAGAAGAGAAATAATAAAGATCAGAGCAGAAATCAATGAACTAGAAACCAAAACTACAGTGGAACAGATCAACGAAACCTGGAGCTGGTTCTTTGAAAGAATTAACAAGATTGATAAACCCCTGGCCAGACTTACCCAAAAGAAAAGAGAAAGGACCCAAATCAACAAAATCATGAATGCAAGAGGAGAGATCACAACCAACACCAAAGAAATACAAACAATTATAAGAACATATTATGAGCAACTCTATGCCAGCAAATTACACAACCTGGAAGAAATGGGTGCATTCCTAGAGATGTATCAACTACCAAAATTGAACCAGGAAGAAATACAAAACCTGAACAGACCTAGAACCACTAAGGAAATTGAAGCAGTCATCAAAAATCTCCCAACAAACAAAAGCCCAGGGCCAGATGGCTTCCCAGGGGAATTCTATCAGACATTTAAAGAAGAATTAATACCTATTCTCCTGAAACTGTTCCAAAAATAGAAATGGAAAGAAAACTTCCAAACTCATTTTATGAGGCCACCATTACCTTGATCCCAAAACCAGACAAAGACCCCATCAAAAAGGAGAATTACAGACCAATATCCTTGCTGAACATGGATGCAAAAATCTCACCAAAATACTAGCCAATAGGATCCAACAGTACATTAAAAGGATTATTCACCACGACCAAGTGGGATTTATCCCTGGGCTGCAAGGCTGGTTCAACATCCACAAGTTAATCAACGTGATACAATACATTAACAAAAGAAAGAACAAGAATCATGTGATCCTCTCAATAGATGCAGAAAAAGCATTTGACAAAGTACAGCATCCTTTCTTGATCAAAACTCTTCAGAGTATAGGGATAGAGGGTACATACCTCAATATCATAAAAGCCATCTATGAAAAACCTACAGCGAATATCATTCTCAATGGGGAAAAGCTGAGAGCTTTTCCCCTAAGGTCAGGAACGCGGCAGGGATGTCCGCTATCACCACTGCTATTCAACACAGTATTAGAAGTCCTAGCCATAGCAATCAGACAACAAAAAGAAATCAAAGGCATCCAAATCGGCAAAGAGGAAGTCAAACTCTCACTCTTTAAAGATGATACGATACTGTATGTGGAAAACCCAAAAGACTCCACCCCAAAACTGCTAGAACTCATACAGGAATTCAGTCAGGTAGCAGGATATAAAATCAATGTACGGAAATCAGTGGCATTCCTATACACCAACAACAAGACAGAAGAGAGAGAAATCAAGGAGTCAATCCCATTTACAATTGCACCCAAAACCATAAGATACCTAGGAATAAATCTAACCAAAGAGGCAAAGGATCTTTACTCAGAAAACTATAAAATACTCAGGAAAGAATTTGAAGAAGACACAAAGAAATGGAAAAATGTTCCATGCTCATGGATTGGGAGAACAAACATTGTGAAGATGTCAACGCTACCTAGAGCAATCTACACATTCAATGCAATCCCCATCAAAATACCATCCACCTTTTGCAAAGAAATGGAACAAATAATCCTAAAATTTGTATGGAACCAGAAGAGACCCCGAATAGGGGTCACAGGAATCTTGAAAAAGAAAAGCAAAGCTGGCGGCATCACAATTCCAGACTTCCAGCTCTATTACAAAGCTCTAATCATCAAGACAGTATGGTACTGGCACAAAAACAGACACATACATCAATGGAACAGAATAGAGAGCCCAGAAATGGACCCTCAACTCTATGGTCAACTCATCTTTGACAAAGCAGGAAAGAATGTCCAATGGAAAAAAGACAGTCTCTTCAACAAATGGTGTTGGGAAAATTGGACAACCACATGCAGAAGAATGAAACTGGACCATTTCCTTACACCACACACAAAAATAGACTCCAAATGGTTGAAAGACCTAAACGTGAGACAGGAGTCCATCAAAATCCTCAAGGAGAACACAGGTAGCAACCTCTTCGACCTCAGCCGCAGCAACTTCTTCCTAGAAACATCGCCAAAGGCAAGGGAAGCAAGGGCAAAAATGAACTATTGGGATTTCATCAAGATAAAAAGCTTTTGCACAGCAAAAGACACAGTCCACAAAACCAAAAGACAACCGACAGAATGGGAGAAGATATTTGCAAATGACATATCAGATAAAGGGCTAGTATCCAAAATCTATAAGGAACTTCTCAAACTCAACACCCAAAGAACAAATAACCCAATCAAGAAATGGGCAGAAGACATGAACAGACATTTTTCCAAAGAAGACATCCAAATGGCCAACAGGCACATGAAAAAGTGCTCAACATCGCTCGGCATCAGGGAAATCCAAATCAAAACCTCGATGAGATACCACCTCACACCAGTCAGAATGGCTAAAATTAACAAGTCAGGAAATGACAGATGTTGGCGGGGATGCGGAGAAAGGGGAACCCTCCTACACTGTTGGTGGGAATGCAAGCTGGTGCAACCCCTCTGGAAAACAGTATGGAGGTTCCTCAAACAGTTGAAAATAGAGCTACCATACGATCCAGCAATTGCACTACTGGGTATTTACCCCAAAGATACAAATGTAGGGATCCGAAGGGGTACGTGCACCCCGATGTTTATAGCAGCAATGTCCACAATAGTCAAACTGTGCAATGATCCAAGATGTCCATCGACAGATGAATGGATAAAGAAGATGTGGTATATATACACCATGGAATAATATGCAGCCATCAAAAGGAATGAGATCTTGGCATTTGCAACAACGTGGATGGAACTGGAAGGTGTTATGCTGAGTGAAATAAATCAATCAGAGAAGGACATGTATCATATGACCTCACTGATATGAGGAATTCTTAATCTCAGGAAACAAACTGAGGGTTGCTGGAGTGGTGGGGGGTGGGAGGGATGGGGTGGCTGGGTGATAGACATTGGGGAGGGTATGTGCTATGGTGAGTGCTGTGAATTGTGCAAGACTGTTGAACCACGGATCTGTACTTCTGAAACAAATAATGCAACATATGTTAAGAAAAAAGAAAAAGAAGATAGCAGGAGGGGAACAATGAAGGGGAGTAAGTCAGAGGGGGAGATGAACCATGAGAGACGATGGACTCTGAAAAACAAACTGAGGGTTCTAGAGGGGAAGGGGGTGGGGGGATGGGTTAGCCTGGTGATGGGTATTAAAGAGGGCACATTCTGCGTGGAGCACTGGGTGTTATGCACAAACAATGAATCATGGAACACTACATCAAAAACTAATGATGTAATATATGGTGATTAACATAACAATACAAAAATTAAAATAAAAAAGTGCTAAGTACCCCTCCACGTACTGGCCCAATTTCATGGCTTTTGTTAAGAAGTAAAAACTATTCAGGGCTTATTACTTAACTTAGTTAATATTCCTTTTCATATAAAATTTCTACTAGCACAAAAATCTTTTTAGGTATTTGTGGCTTCTGTAAACACAAATGAATACTAAATTCCGAAGGGCAGTGTATGTAAAGGGCCTTACTGAAAAGCCAGTGATTAAGAAAAGTCTCCACTGAAGCAAATAATAACAAGCATTGGTTCGTTTTCTACTCTCCTTCCATTAGATGTTCTCTATGTGGGACGAAATGTGTACACAATCAAACAACATCTAAGAAAGCAGTATGAAGGAAAGATTCTTTATTTCCTATCAAGGTGAACAGCAGCTGAGGCCCATACATGTAAATGATGCATAGATTAGTTTTAAATCACCTGTAGGAAAACCGAGATCATCTTTTTATATGGAAATAAACATATATTGTGGGAGAGAAAGTCAGCCTGATTCTAGCTGTGGAGACGCTAGTTTAGAAGGAGGCTTTGAAGCCAGTGGACAGGAAGAAAGAATTACGGTGCCACACATAAAGACTGGATCGGGCATTAAAGAAAGAGGCCACAGAGGCGCCTCATTTACAATCGCTGCATGAGAGCCTGTGGACAACAGTGGCTCTCTGGGTGACTGAGGAGGCAGCCTCCCTACTGCTCCTCAGCAGGTGGCACAAAGACGTCACCTCATCCATCTGCAAATTAACAGGGTTGGAGAAGTGCTCCATTCACAGCACAGTCTGACTTCTTTTACCCAATTCCCAAGAAAACAGTGACTATTATGGGAGCAACAATGAAGAGGGTCACTGGAAGGGTAATTACAAAGCCACAAAAGGCAAAGCAGTACAACACAGATAAGGCAATAAAGTATCTTGGTATTTTCAAGTGGGTTTCTTAACAGCTTGGGATATTTTTAACCTGCACTTGATTTTTTTTAACTGTAGTTATAGGTTTTAAGAATTCAACTGGAGCACATTCATTGGGAAAAATAACATAAAGAAGCATCCATGCCTTTATTGTCTCGAGACTGAAAGAGTTCAAGTCAAGCATGAAGGTGGCCAGAAGACAATGTGTCCTTAAGGGAATGTCACATAGCTAAGGGAGGTCATATAACTGTGTGCCTCAAAGCTCCCTCCCTTACAATTGCTCTATCCAGGGGCCTGGGAAACTGGTTTTTATCATGCAAAACTCCTCCCAGCCTTTATGGGATGATGCTCGCCTTTCTTTTCCTACCATTCCCAACCAACACTGTCCCTTTGGCAAGGCAGCTCCAAACTTGTGTATGAATGGAATACCTCCTCGCCTCCCTGCCTCCTCACCAGCAGACAACTTGAAGTGCCAAGAGAGCATTGCTCAACTCCTGCTCCTGCCCCTTTCTAATATGTGTTTTAAATCCGATTTTCAAAAATTACATGTGAATAAAAGGGGACACTGCTTTTCCACACAAAATTCAAAGTCCTCAATGCAAAAAAAAGGTGTCTTTTGACCCTAAATTCATCCTGGGCATATGAGAGAGTCAGTATGCCAAGTCCTGTGCAAAGTTCCTGGCACATACCACATTGCTGCCAATACCACAAATATTGGAATCGCTCTCAGAACTATTCATGACTCACTCACCAAAATCAATGTCATCACCCAGCCTTGATAACCAACTTATTCATCAAGCTTGGCTCCAAATGCATGTTTTCTCAAATTGAATTCCTGTTCAAAGTATGAAGATCTTTAATTACTAACTCGTTGTGGATGTATTTGTGAATGCCGCAGGCAAATTCCAGAAGAATAGCTCAAAAATAATTGACAACAAAGGCAAGTTCTTCTGGCCTATAAATATCTATCTCCCCAGGAGGGATTAATCTGAACATTAGCCCATTCCTTGGGATATAGATTTTGCTATTGCTATATGTTTTGAATGTAGCATTATGGCTTTGCTAGGCATTCTTGTATTTAGCACCTACTGAGCCCAGTTGCTCTTACACAGAGATGATACTATAGGTTAGTCGTAATGTACTTGGTAGCAGTTTAGTCAAGGCAAATATATTTGCACTTTATCAAATCTAGTTTGAAATATAGTAATGATTCCACAAATTTTAGAATATACATTTAGAGCTGATAATAATAATTAGCAGTTAGCATTACAACCCATCTGACTTATGCTGAGTAAGTTCAAAATGATTTACATGTATTCACTATATCATTCGTACCATATCATATTGGTTATTTGTAATTATGCCAGTGTTATAGATGAAAAAACAAAACAAAAGAAGGCTATATAACTTAGAGAAATAATATAACTTGCCGTAAGTTGGCAAGCTGTTTCAACACACATAGTCTACTTTAGAGTTCAGTCCCTTAACCATCAATTTAGTTTTGGAAAATTTACAAATAATTTACAATAGGATATTAATATAGATGCTAAGATAGATTTATTCCTATATTTATCATTTCTTTCCTAGAATCTCCTTACTAATTTTGACTTTCACAAATACGTGCTTTTGTCCTTTTAAGATTTTTGGATATAAACCAATGATTACATAAATCATGAGTTTGCAAAAATCTAAGTTATGCTAATATTTCCTTAGATTTTGTACTATATACTTTTACTTGTGTATCTTCTGCCAATTACCATTTTATTAGCTTGGGAAATTCAACCATCACAGTATTTCTAGCTTTAACAAGTTTTCAGAAAATTTAATAGTCCAGATGAGCTCTATTAGGATTTCATAAAGCACAGACAACTAGTTAGTTCTAAAATACTATCTCTAGTATCCACCAGTAAAACCCAACTTAATTTATTTGCTCTAAATTCTACACGTTGATGAAGCAACACAATCCAGGGAAGGAGAGCATGACTGAATTTGATGTCTGAGAGCCCTAAGTTCAGGTTTAGTTTCTGCCACTTACTAGCTATTGTACTTGGACAAATTGCTTGCTCAACTCGCTCATCTTAACATGACCATAATCTCACCTCCTCTTAGTGTTATTGTGAAGAGTAAGTTAAATTTGTATAAATTGCCAGTATCAAAATTTTCTATTGAAATTAATAGCTCTCTAAGCTGCAGTATTTGGGGGTGGAGAATTGTTGGGAAAGGAGTGTCTGTGTTTTTCTTTTCCAGAAAAAAAATAATAGGGCTGGGAATTACAGTCCAAGGAAAATATACTTTCCTTCCTGTTATCCTGTTTGTACTGTTTTTCATATGCCTTTCTAGTCTACAGTATCCCCCATGAGGATAATTTAATGCAGTTTTAAAAAGCTCTTCCATATCAATAATAAAAACATTAAACACAACCAGATGTAAAAGCATCTCCCTAAGATGTCCTGGCAACCACAGCAAATGGCTCCCTTGCTCCATCTCCTGTTCCCTAACCCAGCCTAACTTCTGATCAGTTACCACTTGTAGCAACCAAAATAATCAAAGGTCATTCAATGGATCTACACACTAAAGACCAAGTAAAGGATTACTTGAAGAAATCCTAAGGCAGGCCTCAGGAGATTCTAATTTAGAACACATCCCAGGTTCTTGCGCTTTCACAGCTCCTTGGGGAAGCCATGCTTAACATGAACTATTTTGGAACCACCAATGGTCTCATCATGAAACAGTCTGAACATGCAATGATGTTGGAAGCCAAGAACTCAAAGCTGATTTGATTCATTACACAATATATTTCAGCTTCACAGTGAATTTGCTCTCATTATTTATAATGAATAAAAACATTATTCTCTTCGTGTAGTTGTCAGTCATTAGTTAAATTATATTTTTGGTTCAAGACATAAGGTAAGAAAAAGAAGCTGAGTTTATTCCTTTTCATTCTGGAAAAAAAAATAGACTGTGTATAAAGATGTTCTACAGATACCTTAAACAATTTCCAGGAAGCATAAGCAAGTGAAGAGCAGAAAATATCCAAATGGTAACTTACATTGGCTCAGCTTCAAGGGGGTGGTATTTTTACATCATTTTTTTAATTTTCAGGTTGGTGTCACAATATCCCTGAGGTTAAACTCAGAACAATGGTCAATTTTAAATGCACACCAAAGAATTCTTAGTATCAACACAGAGGTAGATTTTCTTCCCAAGTGCTATAGTCATGTTAGCTAAACTCAAGATATTCATGTAATTTTTTTCATAAATTCTGATTTAGAATATATCTTGTGCAAACTCTTCTCAAAATGCTTCTAGAAATTTCTGTTTCTTCCTATTTCCATTTATGAGATCCCAGTGTGAATTTTCATTAAGGTCCAAACTCATTATGTCAATAGAGAATCCATTAGCATGAACATTAAGACAACAAGAGACAGTGGTTTTATTTTTCTGGTACAAGTGTGAGGGTATATAATTTGGGATATCCATAAAAAGATAAATTCTTGACAAAAGCGCTATTTAGAAAGGAGATAAACACTAGAAGTAGCACACACACACGAACACTTTAGTAGCTTTGGTATTTGAGTAATAATTACAATGCATGTTGTTGAACTTATACCCCTTAGAATCAGTTTTGGGGCCAACTACAATTAAGTCCACAGTTATATTTTGGAAGGTAGTAAGTGAATCTGAAATCATTTTTAAATAATATTATATCAATCAGGTCAAAAATAAATATATTTTCATCTCTCAGATGACAGTATAAAACAATGATTCTTTGTTAGAATTTTGGGGAAGCCCACAAAGAAAATTATTTTTTCCTGCCCACATTACTTTGTCAGGGGTATGTAGTACATACACCTATATGAAAGTACAATGTTTGTCCTGTATTCCTCTTTTCCTTTATGTCAGTGTTGTATCAAGTTTATGCTATAAACTAATTGACGAGGGCACACCATGTTGTTTAACCTGATGTTAACAAAAGTAGTGCACTCACTTTATGTCACCTCTGAAATGGATGCTATTCTACTATCTTTGGTTCCATTTAAAGGCAGAACCAGCTAAAGTCAAAATAAGACAGTTTTGAAGTAAATGAAAAAAGCTCTCATTGAATTTATAGTATTAGGTAAATAACTGCATATGTATTGGGTGAGGAAGGTTGTGAGAGTGGGTGGTTGCATGTGGGTAAACCAAGATCTATGTATCTGGTGCAACATTCTACTTGTTTGATGCATGCTTTCTTCAATAAATAGGAAATCTAAAAAATTTCAATACACATTCAGATTTCTATATATTTAGAAAATATACATACACATTTAACTATGCCTATACAAATATATATAAAATATATACATGTACATTTATGAATTAAGACATATGTGAAACTATATAGCTAGTATTTTAAAAATGCCAACTTTTTTCTGGGAATGTATTCAATGTTTTGCACATATTCTATTTAAATCTTTCAATAACCTTTTAAAGAAGATCTTAAGAATTTATTTTTTTATTATATTAGAAACTTGAGGCTCAGGTACATTATTTTACTTGTTTGACATCATACCACAAGTAGTAGAGCCAGTGTTAAAATAAAGATCACCCTGAACCACTTATGTGGTTAATAATAGTGTAGGACTTAATTCTATTCACACTGAACCACACAGAGAAAGATGAATGTATAGTTCTTCACTACAATTGATATTTTTAGGATCTCTTACAATAAAGAAAGAAAGAAAAAGAAAGGGAGGGAGGGAGAGAGAGAGAGAGGGAGATAAAGAGAAAGAAAAGAAAGAAGGAAGAAAAGAAAGAAATTGTACTCTCAATACCTTGGCCACCTTCTTATTTTTCTCGGTTGGAGCCATAACTAAGTGTTAAACTGATTACAGGGATATATGATAATAATACCGTGTTAAGTATCATTTGCTACCCAAGACCTAATGCCGCTATCAAATTTCTTTATATTGATGACTTCAATGTTGAGGTTCCTTATCCACTGATGTGGAGTTTCATGGTTAAATAAAAGTGACGTGACCAACAGCTCCAGTGAGCACTGGCTACCACAGTAAATTTCAGTTGCAGTGAAAGTTAGTATGGCCTTAAATATCCTCATTAAAATAATAATTATCAAGGACTAAAAGACATTATCTATTTTTATCAAAATGTAAGATATTTTATGCAAATTTTAAGCTATTTTTATGGCCTATGACCCAGGCCAGTTGGTTTTTTTGGCCTCAGTCTGCTGTGTTAAAGAACCACTTTCAGAGGTTAATTAAACGCTGTTTATGATATTGTGATCATCTGACCTCAAGAATTTTTAACCATATTCATAAATAAGGATGTGCGCATAGACAAGGAAATACAATGATTGCTTTGGTTCTTTTCCCAAAACCATCTTGGCAAAGAGACTTTCACACCCCTAAGCTCCACATCTGCAATTACAAAATAATTAATTGGTTGCCAAGCCATTGTGCATATTCCAGGACACCAGCCAAGATCTAATACTGGCATCATTAAGTGAAAAATATTGTAATGTTAAATACTGTATTTCCCGGCTTCATTTAGCCAATCAATGATGTCAGTAGTATCCTGTTCTTTAGGAAACTTAATTAAATTCTTTCATTCAGATAATCAACATTTGTGCTTCCAACCACTCTTTAAATAGAGTCATTCTTTGTCTGGCAGCTGTGAGAACTTTTTACCCCATCCCCTCACAGAAACAAATGGAGAAAAAAACTTCATTTAACACTCAGATAATGAAATCCTGTTTGAGATACCATTCACGGGCATGTGGCGGTTTTAACAGTACAGCTTAATCCTGAGAGTTATTCAAACCAAGGGGGTATGTGAGTCAACAAGTTGGGTAAAATGAATTAATTGCCTAATGGATCGCATCAAAATGCCATTCTCTCTTCCAAGCCATATCAGAGAATGTATATTCTGTGAATAGTAAGGCTTTAAAATATGAAGATGTATCAAAGCCAAATCATGTATTTAGATCATGATGTAAAAGGAGGGATTTTAACTACAAATTAAAGAGAGATGTGTGCAAGTGTGTGTGACATCAAGGTGGGATCTGTTTTATCAACGTTTGATCATCATACCCCTACTGTTCAGTAGAACAGCTAGCGTAACTTATAATTCACAAATGGTTGTTTCTCTCGCTCTCATATATATGCATACTTGTACAAAGGCATACACACAAACATATTTTCTTTAGGTCGTTAAAAAAAATTACACACACACACACACACACACACACACACACACACCCCTTAGGTCATTACATGTCTATTTTTTACCTACCCATCCTGTATATCCCTAACATAAAGTGTTCATTTGGAAACTTGGAGGAAATTGACACTCAAACTTTCAAAAAAGACATTTGCAAATATTTAAAATGTTGATGGAAACACTGATCTTTGATCTTAGAGCACCTTTGGGAATTTGTGCATCATTTAAAACCACATATTTATTGCTGTTATACTGTTTCCTCTTATATAAGCCCTAAAAATAAGAGCTGGGCACTGAACAAAGGCCTTTATAAAATTCATCTGGACCATCTATTTATCCTACCACTGAACTACAACTCAAATAACAAAGTTGAAGACCACCTGCCTTCTATGTGCTTCACCTTTTACAGAGTATAACCATCTTAGATAGTCTGCAGAGTAAAACCACTGCAGAGTTGAACTATTTAGTTTATTAGGCAATATCTAATGCCTGGGACATTAGAAAATTCATGCCCTTAAATAGCTTTTATTCAGTTTGAATTATTTTATTTTATATTAACACACTTAAATTAACTGCAACTCTTTTGTTTGTTTGTTTGCTTCACATACATATAAAGCCTTTGCACTTTGACCTGGTTGGAGGAAATTTCTCCCAAGAGATCTGGACTCCTTTTGAATCCAGCTGTGTTTGACTTCCCTTGCTGACCTCCCGAAGCCAAATAATGGCCCAGCATCTTCTTAATTATCTTCAAAAACATCCTTTTAGTGCTAAACATATTTGGCATTTACTAGGAAAAAGCGAAGCTATGCATCTGTGTGTAATAAGACAAAAAAATAGTCATATTTGGATCAAGTCTGCTTGATATCAAAACAGGGCACATGAAATCATAAATCTACTGGTTATTAAATGCAAAATTTCATTCACTATGATTTAGTTAGAGTTCAGCACATATATTTCTTTGGGACAAATTCAAGGTAACACAAAAAGTCTTGTTCTGGGAGAACAAACCTACTGTGGATGAATAGAGGAATATTTTTCTCAAGCAATGGAATCAACAATGTTTTTATTTCTTAATGGATTTTCTATTTTCATCCTGAAAGTATGCCTTACTGTGCTCTTTATCACATGCACAAAGAAAACCTACTTTTCCAGGATAAGTGCTGAATACAAAACCTTTCTCTGCTTTTGGGAGCTTTACCCTTGCTCCCACTCATGTGCTTGTTTCCATGATCACTGCTAAACTCACGTGCAGTTTGCATGTGAACAGTGTGGAAGATCCTAAAATTAGAATTTCTTTTCTCAGATAAATATTCCAGTCACTGGGGCATCTGGGTGGCTCAGTCAGTTGAGCATCTGCCTTGGGCTCAGGTCATGATCCCAGGGCCCCAGGCTCGAGCCCTCTCTCTTTGCCGCTCCCCCTGCTTGTTCTCTCTCTCCTTCTGTCAAATAAGTAAATAAAATCTTTTTTTAAAAATATTTTACAATCACTGAAAACGTGTAATTTTACCATACCTCAAAAATCTTAAGGATGTTTTCAACTCATTGAAAATACGTGCAGCCCACACATAATGAATTGCAAAGGGCTGGAACCGATTGTGTGCATTGTTAATAGGACATAAGGCCCTTTGCTGAGAATGAAGAGGCAAATGTGAGCCTTTAGCCACAGCCAGCCACACGGGTCATTTTCTCACAATAATGATTTTATATAAGAAGGGAACCCCCCGTATGCAGAGAAGCATGGTAAGTGTTTTTCTGTGGCAGCTTTATAATTTATCATATTGTCAATGCTGCATGTGTGAGTCAACAATTCAATAGGGTTTTTCAGAGTATATTTTTATCATTGTTCGCTTTGGTTCTCACCAACAAGGAATCCCTTCTGATAGTGATTAAAAGCAAACTGTAGGTATTAGATTAGCCTTATAAGCCATACCTATTTGAAATTCATTCTCAATCCTTTTTAATAATTATCAAGGGGTAAAAATTGTTAAATAATACAAAAGGGAACAAAATCTGCCAGCAAACTTTTCTTCCTGGGCTCTAGACCATCGCATAATGAGCCCTTGAAAGAAAATCCTACTGGAAGATCAAAATCACACACTGACTCCAAGTATTTCTATGTTTTAAGATTCGTTTAAAAATACAATTATTGTAGTTAAAACAAAGAGTTATTTTCATTGCTAACATTGGCAAATCGGTTTTAAAATAACAAGACAGAGCTGGCCAGAGCAAAGGAAACAGAAACTCTCATGTATGGCTAGTGAGAGAATAAATTGGTGCCATCATTTGGGATCTCGTCCAGGTTTCTGGCTTTAAATATGATGCATAGGTGTCCATGGTAGAATGAGTTATTTTCCTCATTCTTTACGTCTCTCTGTATCCACAGCCTTTGCCATGTAATTTTGCCCTTTGTTGCACAAGAACGAAGCATGAAACTTCCACTTCCTGGCTTTTGGATTGGCTTTGTTATTTGGTGTAGCCAATGGGATGACATAAGACATGTGCTTGAGCAGTGGGACCTACCTCTTATACCCCTGCCATCACCACAAGAAGAGGGTAACTGCTGCCCCTTAAGCCTTAGCCTCTGAATGTAAGCACATGGAGAAGGCCAAAACCCAACCCAGAGTGAGCAGCAAAGTCCAGCCTGACCCTTAGCTGAAGCAGAGCTCCGCAGAGAAACCCAGCCTAGACTCAGGCAACCCCAAGTCATCTTGCAGGTATGTCAGAAATACAAATCTTACTGTATTCTACTCAGATTCTGTGGTGGTTTCTTAAACAGCAATAACTGATGCGATGCTCATGACTCCTAAAAATATTTCTCTATGCTTGCCTCTTCTTTTCAGTCCAGCTCCTACTGCCCACTCAACATTTCTAATATGTCAGACTTGTCATGGTCAACACTCAAGTCCTGACATTCTTCCTCAGACCTGCTTCTGTTTTTCTCATCTAGGTCTTGGCATTGCATACTTCTGGTTACACTGACCCACCCCCACCCCTAGAAAAACAAAACAAAAAACCTTGGAATCATCTCTGTTTATTTTCTTTCTCCCACTCCCTACTTTTAATCTTTCAGTAAATCCTGACAGTTCTATCTTTAGGATCTGACCACTTACTGTTATTTCAGTTATTACTTGTGTTCAACTGACATTTTTCCTTCTATGGTATTTTAATAGTTTCCTAACTGGATTCCTTGGATCTGCTCTTACTCCAAATAATTATAGTCTTAACACAGGAGTCAGAATGCTAAGTCAGATGACGTCATTCCCCTCTTCAAGCCCGCCAGAGCATTCCATCTGCCTCAGAGTGTAAAGCACATTCTTACTGCAGCGCAGAAGACCCTACATCATCTGGCCCGTGTTTTTCCTCTTCATGTGCTGTTGCTGCCTCCTCGTTCATTTGGCTTCAGCCATACTGCCCTCTTCCCAGTTCCTTCCAGAAATGAGGTACATCCTTAGCTGAGGCATTTTGAACTTGCTGGTCACTGTGGTAGACAGGCTCTTTCTCCACAGATACCTTCCCTTTCTTTGGGTTGACCTAAATACCCCCTTCTGGAAGCCAAGAGCAAAGCTTTCTCTGGCTGACCTGTATGGAACTGCAGCCCCTGTCCCTCATCCTCTTCTCCCCACACTTCTCCTTCAGTTTTCTTCTTGGCGCTTGTATATTCTACTTCCCTCTTTTAGTTATTGTCTGTCTCCCCCACAAAAATAAACATTCTTCTGAGTAGACTTTTGTCCATTTTGTATATATGGATACATTTTGTACATAACCAAATGCCCAGGATTGTTCCTAGCCTCATAGCAGGCACTCAAAAAATATTTCTGATGAATGCATAAATGGAGACATTTATGAAAAATTCCCTAAGATTTTTCAAGAATTTCTGACAAATAATGAGAGGAATATGCCAGTCTTTAACCATTAACATAAACATTTCTATAGACAGATTTATTCATAAAAGCAAAACAAAATTGCCTGAATATTCAACATTAAAGAGCTTATAAAAATTATGGTATACAAACCACAGCTTTTAAAAAGCGAGACAAAATGTGAGTGACAAATTTACTCATACATATAGCATAATTCCTACCCCATTGTTTCTATGTCTTAATATGAAGTTTAGGAAGACAATTCAGAACTTGAAGACTAAGATTGTACAAGGGTAAACAACATCTGTTAGATTCTCTATTTTTTAAAAATCCACTTAAATTGTTCATTTATGTCCTCCTTTTAAGATAGCTCTGTTTGATGGGATGCATGTGTGTTTCAGTCGGATAAGCGCCTGCCTTCACCTCAGGTCATAATCACGGAGTCCCGGGATCAAGCCCCACATCCCACACTGGGCTCCCTGCACCGCAGGAAGTCTGCTTCTCCCTCTGCCCCTCACCCCCTTTGTGCTCTCTTTCTCTTTCTTAAATAAATACAATCTTTAAAAAAATAAAATAAAAAAATAAAATAAAATAAAATAGCTCAGTTTGAGAGCCTATGAGTGGCTCCAGTGTGTGTTAAGGCCTAAAAGATCCAGATGTGTTTGCTTCCATGGCTGAGCTGTGATACACTGACTCCCATGGGAATTTGGAAAAATACAGAGTTTTGAATTGTTTTTATTCCAAGACATATAGTGTTAAAACTTCTATGCAAAGTAAGAAGTATTGATATTGAAACACAAATTAGCGGAGAAGATAAAAATTATGATAATTTCACAAAATTATCCCCCTCCTAATCCTTTTCTCGAGATCCACAACTCACCTTTATCTCATTAATTTTATGTATAACTTTTTATTACATTGCTATTTCTTGTACTTAAACAATGTAAACAGGGCTGCCTGGGTGGCTCAGTAGGTTAAGCATTTGCCTTCAGCTCAGGTCATGATCCCAGAGTCCCAGGATCAAGTCCCGGGATGGAGCCCCACATCAGGCTTCCTGCTCAGTGGGGAGTCTGCTTCCCCTTCTGACCCTCACCCCACTCATGCTCTAATAAATAAATTCTTTAAAAAAATGTAAACAGAGTACTAAATTCATTTTAGATTTCCTTTTATAAAAATATTCTATCTTTACTGAGAATGTTCTATCTTTGTGTACTTGCAAAGTGATTTCATGATTTTCTTTCTTTAGAAATAAATCAATTATTTAAAAAATGTATTAAATGCGAAATCCAAGAGTTACAAATATTAGCTCACTTAATTCTTTGATTTCCGTGTACTAACATGTGTTTAAAATTTATTCCACATTTTCATATACAGTAAATCTTTAACTCTAACATAACACGGTGATCCCTAATTTGCTAGTAAAACATGATACATAAGAAAATGATTGAATTTACGTAAAAATGATAAAAATTTAGACAAACTTTGATCACATACAAATACTTTTTTAATATTAGTAGGTATCCTTTCATTATATAAAAAACTAAAATCAAGAAATTATTTTTAAAGCCCATACAAGAGGGAAAACGTAGTGATAAAACCCTCTCCTTAAAGGAAGACGGTTTATTTTCCGAAGGTAGGAGAAATGAATCCCCGCGCGAAGTGCTGCAGGGCGAGCCCCTCACACAGCGCAGGGGCTCGGCATCCTTGTGCGCTGCGGTGCGATTCTATTTCTTTAATGCCTTTACAGCTTTACAGCCTACTGGAGACACAAAGGGGGAGGGAAAATGAAGGTAAGGTAGTAATTGCTCTACAAATTACTTGGGATGCCTAGAGCACATTATTTCACCTTGTGTAGAAAAAAGCAAAGACACAATGTAACATTTTGTGTCAACTATACTCAAATTAAAAAAAAAATGAGGGAGACCCATTATATATTTCTAGTAGAATTACATATAATACAGTTCTATATAATCTGTCTCCCTCATTCTTTCCCCAACAGTGGATAGAGGAAAGCATAAAGACGACGACCCTGGTTTTATTTTGGAAGATGACTATGTTTTTGCGCAATTGCACATATAGGTGGGTTCCTTCGCCTGCCAACTCATTTAAGGCACGTGGGTGTCTGAGCATTTGGTTTAGAGATGAAAATGCCACGCCGAGGTTTGTCTTTGCTCTATAGGAATCTCTCAGATTGGCAGAAGAAAATAAACACAGTATCAAACTTGGAGCTCCTGCTCCTCCTATAAAACTTAAAACAAACAGGTTGGAACGCTACAGCTGCTGCGGGTGACTCAGACCCACAAAGGAGGCAACTTCAAAAGCAGGCTCCCTGTTCTTCTTTTCTCTCCATCAGTAGCAAGCTGATTAGACTGCTTGCCCATTATCCAAAGCATTCCACACTCTAAGGGCCTGACATAGCCTTTGTGTGCAGAAGAAGGCTGAGGCTCCCACAAAGAGAGACAGAAAGGTCACCCTAGAGTGGTGATTACGGATCTCATTGAAAGCAATCACACAAATCAGAGGGGAAAAAAGTCATGCAAATTAAACCAGGTAATCTGTCCTACTATTACTAATTGATTCATTTTCTTCATTCCAAACCTTTAATATAGGTTTCTCATGTATCAAATATATATATATGTATACATATTTATACACACACAAATACACATTTAAATACACCTACATAATACTACATAGAACATAGGTGATATATTTGCTTTCTATTTTTACAAAAAATGCGTATTATTCACGCATATATATACATGTGCAAATACCCCATCCATGATGATAGACGAGCTACAAAAATTAAAATGTACAAAAGCAATGAGAAAAAGTGCCTCAAAACAGGTAACTGACAAGAACCAATCATCAAAGCAGATTCTAAGATATTTGGGTCGTGTGAAATTTACAAAGTGAGAAACAGACTGAGAACGGAATTGCAGTCAAAGATGAATGATTCAACTTGGCAACGCTTTGTTAACCAGCACTTTGAGATTCCACAATGATTAAAGTGTAATCCTTTGTCTCCTTTAATCTTGCTTTTTAAATATCTTGCCACTTTCCTAGCGTAAAGGGGATGTGCGACTTTAGGTGAATTACATATTTCTCAAATTCTGCACGTGAATGTTAGTACCGTGATCAGGATCAGATTTTTCAGTTATTACATAAGACTTTCTGCACCAGCAGTTATGTTTATGCTATTATACGTGAATTATGCAACTTTTGTCTCTCTTCTTTCAGGATGCAAAATTCCATCGTAATAACCTTCATGCAAGTGGGAACAGTCTGTTCTCTGACTGTGATTGTGAATCGTCATCTACATTCTAGAGAAGGAATGAAGTTCAGGTTTCTTAAAGCTAGACTATAAAACCTCATCAAAAATCATCACTCTCAGTACTTCCATTTCTTTTTTTTTTCCCCCCATGTGGTGAGTCTGCACAGTAACTGGATTTCTCAAATGTTCCATGAATTCCACTTCAAAGCAAAGGGAGAAAAGAGGACATCTTTCTAGATAGCATGAAGCAGTTACTTCTCATGTCCTTTTTTTTTTTTAACACAAACATTTCAAGCACAGGATAAAAAAGGGTGTCCGACCCATGTATTGCTGAAGCCACAGATGCCCCACCAAATGTGATGGACTCTGGGGTCTAAACTTCATGGTTGAACAGGGCAGCCTTTGTCCTTGACATGAAATGCAGATTATCTTCTGCTTCTACTGCCATTTTCTTTCCTTCTATTCAGAAGTTTCCATTACCTGCTGGACTATTGTGTTACTCTGAGTAACACAAAGTTCTTTGTACAGAAGAACCATCTACAAAATAAACAGCCCTTTATCCCACCATTACAAAACCTGTTTTTAGAACTAAATACATTGCTTCCCCAAATGTTTTATCAGGGATTTTATCAGGGTGCTCACAGGAGAAATGAAATACGGGGAGAAAAAAGAACATTCCTATCCTATTGAGACTTTGCATTCCATGAATATCAATAGTTACTGGTTTTTCTAATGCCGTGTGTAGGCATATTTTCCTTTTATCATTTGAAATTCTGAAAATTGTGAACAAACTTGTGGGAAACTGGGGAGTCAAAGATATGCAACCTATCATCTTATTACTAGATTCCAGGTGAAAAATGATGACGTGACCCATCATGCCCCTTTATTAGGGTTTTTGATTCTATAAATTTAATCACGATTAAAATTGTTTTTTAATATTAGATGCCTGGTAGAACAAATAAGCAAACTTTATCTTTATATTGAGAGAGGCCATTATGTTTTTGTGTTTTTTTTTTTAAGATTTTTTTTTTTTATTTGACAGAGAGAGACACAGCGAGAGAGGGAACACAAGCAGGGGGAGTGGGAGAGGGAGAAGCAGGTTTCCCGCCGAGCAGGGAGCCTGATTGGGGACTCGATCCCGGGACCCTGTGATCATGACCTGAGCCGAAGGCAGACGCTTAACGACTGAGCCACCCAGGCGCCCCAAGAGAGGCCATTATGTTTTAATGGTGCTATGTCATGAAACAAAAATGTATTTATTAATATTTTCTTCTACTAGATAACAACTTCAGATTCCTTGATTGCCATCTGGTCGGTTCTTCCTGCAGCAACGTAAGTCATTCTGTCTGCTGGGTTCATTCTCTTCTCAAGTGGTGTTTGATTCCAAATAGTAGGATGGCTCTGTTGATGAGTGTTAACCTAACTAAAAAGATAACTTTTTCAGATAGCCAATGTTTAAAGCAGATGTATACAATAAAATAATATAATAAATGAGCTGTTTAATGAGAATGGCCAGTTTCTTCACCAACATCGATAACTTTCTAATGTTGAAAAGTCTTGCACATGAAAACAGAAAAATTAGAAGGCAACTGAGGGCCTTTTGCTGACAGAGTCTGAAAATTTAACTAGACCATAAACAAAGTGTATCTCTATGTGCACAGGGACCTTCCTATAGCTACCAACATGAAATTAAATCAGAGTAATGCCTCAAATTATATTCATTTTCCTAATACTGGTCATACTTTAACATAGATTTTTAAAAAGCAGTTCTCAAAAATAGAGCTTAGCATAAATGCCATCACACATAAATACACACATTTTTCAGTTTTATAGCGATGGATAATCTTGAGTCACTGCTTCCAGTCCTAAAACAGGGGTTCTCAAAGTGTGGTCCGCTGGGGGTCCCTTTCAGCAGATCCTTGAGATCAAAACTATTTCATAGTAATTACATTCTGTATAACACTCATTCTCTCATGAGTGTACAGTGACATATTCCAGAGGCTGCATGTGATATTGCAACAGAAATAGATATGCAATTCCAGCTGTCTTTTCTAAAACCAGACATTAATGAGATTTGCAAAAATGCAAAACAAAACCACTCTTCCCATTTATTATTTTTGTTTTAGAAAACACTTTTTATAAAAAAACTTTCTATTTATGTTAACATAGAATAGGTTCACTGTTGCTCTTCTAAATACTTTAAGTGCCTCAATTTCCATTTCTAATAGGAAAAATATTAATAGATATAAAAACTACATTTAAAAATCTATTCAGTCCTCAGTAGTTTTTAGAAGTATTTGAGAAATTCTACCTTAAAACACAATTAGCCTTTACGACATCCTTCTTTCATAAACTCAGATTAAAAGGAATGCTCTTCAGTATTCCTTTTACCTAGTGACAGTCCTACTATTTCCTTTGTATCTGCCTTTTTTATCTACAGCAACATGGGCACTGAGTAGGAATTCAGTAAATACTTATTGAGGGATAGGCAATGTTTTAATTAAAGAGTAAAGACCATATAGGTTTTCTAGGAGCTTCGCAACTGCAGATACATCCCTTGCTGGAAATGTCATTAAAATTCTTTCAGATTTCTTCCAGTGAAATTTTTCCCGACACTGTGGCAAATTACTTAGAAAAATAATACTCTAAGCACTGCTAAAAATAATGAGACTGTTCGGCCTAAAAGTCATGATAGATATCATCTGGGTGTGAATTTCATTTTAATTTATTCAAGGAGTTCTCTGTTCTTTCCCCAGTAACGCCACAGTGGAGCTAGCTGTCAAGTGGCCTTGGTAATGTTCAAGATTGTTCCACCCAGTATATGAGGATTAGGGTTTTTCCAGCAACAGGCACCAGAAATCAACAGCATTGTACAGCTCTTCCATGTAATTCTGAGTCATTCTTGCTCTGGTACTGGATCTGACACATTCTCATTTGAATTAAAACTGAAAACTTGTCAACTGAGATTGTTCAGTAGATCGAACTTTTTCTTAGATACTCTAGGGATGAGAAGTACCAAACACTGAATTCGTTCTCCCACACTTGGGTGTAGGTTTCTTTCTCTCCATTACTAATAGATAAGCATTAGCATTTTGACTTCCAAGTTAGTCTCAAATGTCATCTTGATCTCATAAAAGAAGTCTCCACTAGGAATCCTTTCCTTAAATGCTGAAAAGTAAATCAAAGCAAAACAGTATTTCCCATTTTTGGACTGGTGATTAATTGTGCCATTCTGCCTATCGCTCTAGAAGGAAAGAAGTTTCTAATTAGCTGGATACCATGAAGTTCAGTATGTCAAGAGTATAGTCCCATCAGATAAATCCAGCCAGTAAGTGATCTAAGTGTAGGATGACATTACCTCCATACAACCCAACTCTACTGAAATCAAGTTCACCTTTTCAACAAGTGCGGGGTGGTGTGATGAGCAGAAACAGCTCAAGCTAGAAAGATCTGTATTTCGATCCCAGCTTTGATACTTACTGGTTTGTGATGCTGACAAGTTAATTTTAACCATTCTGAGCCCCAATTTCCTTTTCGTAAAATAAGAACAGCAATGTCTACCTGGAAGGACAGTTTCAGAGACTATTTAGAAAAATTCTAGCATGTTAACTGTCACATAGCAGACAGTATATAAATAGAAATTATTATATACTAATAAGGTAGATTTTGTTGTTGTTGTTGTCATTTTACATAAGAGTATCTACTGATATTTAGAAAGTTTAAAGAAAGCTGGAGGGGATGAACTAAATTTGCCTAAGAAGTCCAAGAATCTGGTGGAACAAATGAGATCAAGAATTCAATCCTCCTTTGAAAGAGAAAAAGGTTTTGAATATTTCAGGTAGACTAGGATGTACGCTAAATTATGCTACACTTTTGGCCGATACAGGTAGGGCAGCAAACGTATCATGGGGAAACCTATATCCAGTAGCAGTCATGAAATCATGCAGAATTTAGGGAAAATGCTTGAGCTCATCTCAAGCTACTAAGCAAAAGCAAACACAGAACCAAATAACTACTACCTTGAGAGATATCTTATCTTGACTGGAGAACAGGAGCAAGGTGGGCAGATGAGACACTGGACTTCATTTTAATTTGGATAGATGGGTTCTTGGGTGGAACCCTGGTGGGCACCGCAGTTAGAAACAGTTATCTAAAAAGTAGCAAGTAATTTTAGTAATCTTTGATTAAACCAGTGCTATCTGATCATTTTTCCTTGTGCATAATTTGAGATGACCGTGTAGAGATGCAGTAAGAAAGTGGAAATATATTTGTCCAAGCTTCTTGGTGCTGGGAAAGTTACTTATTGGTATTATAACCAGAAAGAGATTATATCTACACCCTCATGATTACTTCAATAATTCTCTGTGATGTTTACAGACACAACCTCAAATGAGGTTTTACTCAAAATTACTGAGAATACAAAAATTATTCTGTAAGCCTATTTGGTATTTAAAAAAAATCTAAGAGTTTTATCAAGATCAGTTTATTAAATAGTTATAGACTAGATCTTTGTCTAGAGCAATCTCCATAGATTAACCCTCAAAACTAGAATCTATTCATCCTCTTACAACCATCACTATCATAAATTTAAAAAGTTCTCAGGATATTATACTCTATCACAGAATGTTTAAACCCTCGTTAGCACTTTAGGTTAGCTCAGATTCCCTAACTCTAGGTGGTCTTGCAAAAATACGGAATTTTCTAGACCTCTACAATAGATTCTTCCCCAGTGAGCCTCATGTTCACCCCTTCCCCAGGCTAACACCATCGAAACACATTTCGAAATGCATAGATTCCCCTGAATCCTGTCGGCACATATTACATGGGTACTGCAATGTCTTTGGAGTATAGGCTATTTCTTGCTGGCAAAGGACTTGTGCTTCCCTGCTCAGGCTGTTCCAATGTTTGATTTTTGTCGCAGGGCCCGGCACAATGTGCGGTGGTGGTAATGTGTCTTGTGGTAAACAGACATGGTCTTGAAAAGCATTTGTTAACAAAGATTCATTATAGGGTTCTCCTCTGGCAAAGAGCAATGGACTTCTTCTTTCAGACAAGAGGTTCTGGGAGACAAAGTCAGGGTTCAGGTTCTCAAGCTCACCCACTGAAATGTCACCATCCAGGTGTCAGAATTCCACTCCTCCATTAAAACCCTATTGTTGACAGAAGATTTATCGTGGCTGGGAATTTAGTCTCCCTTTTGGTACATAATCAACCCCTGGTCCTTGATGTTCAGCAACTCTGCCTTGTGGCTGCAGGAAGTAAAAAATCTCTTTCACAGCTGCCAGACAGACCCTCTGGCTTTAGAACATCACTTCTCAGTTTGCAATTGACTGCACGCTACCTGTCATTTTCCTTTCAAAGTCCCCTGTGCCATTAAAAGCAGTTACCGTACTTTATCATCCTCAAATTTACCATTGTCCTGTAATGATCAAGAACCACAGGTACTTGATGTCTAAATGCCTTCCCTCTAACTATACTTCTTCCCAATTAACAACGTTAAAGTTTGAGGTGTTATGATGTCGCTCCATGCCAGAAGTTACTATCACATCACACCACTGTCACCAGCAAAAGGGGTCCTTATTTCTTTTACACAGATGAGCAATTTATTTCCAAATCATGTCCTAGGGGTTTGCTTTCTAGAACCACTATGGTTTCCTTGAAAACAGACCCTGAGACAAAGATTAAGTACTAGTCATTTATTTGAAAATGGAATTCTGGGAGGCTGGCGGGGGGGGTACAGAAAAAGGAAATGAAACAATGTGATGTGTGTATGTGTTAGCTTTTGCTTCCTGAGAAGCTCTTCACATGCACAGGCCTATCATCATGAGAAATCTACAGAAAAGAGGAATAGAGAGATTGTGCCTTGGAAAGTTCCATCAAGGGGAGAAAAAGAAAGATAATTTGTCTACAGTTTCTTCTCATCTCCTGTCTTCCACTGGTCAAAGTTCTCCCCAGTTGGATTTAAGTCTCTCATAATCTTGGGTCATATATACCAACACCTTGGTTGGAATATAACTACTTGAAGAAGATCCATGCCCTATCATGTGACATGTTATCCAAGTTCAGAAGTGTTGAGAGATTCCAGACTCTGGATGCTACTGGTCTCAGATGGCAAAAATATTTGCCAAACACAAGGGGCTGGTCGTTCAGGTAACTGCTGGGGTGAACTATTTCACTGGAAGCTCCAGGAGACAGTTGAGCCAAGAAAATCTGAAAAAGGATGTAGTACAGACATGCAACTTGATGCATGACTTTCTACAAGAGTGATGAATTAAAAGGCAGAAACAACAGTTATTTTAAAAAGCCCTTCTTGCCTAATATTTGAGACAATTCCTACTTTCAAGATGAGTAACACTTGATGATAATCATCAACTGTTCCAGTAAGGGTTTAGGAAAGCAGAGAAGCAGAGAGCTATGTAATTAAGCCTCCTGACCACTTTGCAGATTGTTGGAAAAGATGTTTGCTCACGGGGCGCCTGGGTGGCTCAGATGGTTAAGCGTCTGCCTTCGGCTCAGGTCATGATCCCAGGGTCCTGGGATTGAGTCCCGCATCGGGCTCCCTGCTAGGCAGGGAGCCTGCTTCTTTCTCTGCCCCTCTCTTTCTCTCTCTCTCTCTCTCTCTCTCTCTCTGACTCTCATGAATAAATAAAACATTAAAAAAAAAAGATGTTTGCTCATATATCAAAGGTAAAGACCATATCAGAGCAAGGAAGAAGAAAACAAAATGCTTGAAAATATAGATCAGGTCTCTTAGTTGCAGTGAAGCAATTCACAATCTAGCAGTTCAACTATCGGCAATCCTTCCTAATATCTTTCAGTTATTAACTGAGGGGTAAGAGAAGGCAGAACTTGCTCAGAGCCAAATGAAGAAGAGAACAGAGCAGAAAAGGTGATAATAGCCGCTAGCGAGGGAAGACTATGCTCATGCACCATAGCAGTGCTTTTCAAATTTTCATGAGCATACAAATAATCTAAAGATCTTATTAAAATACAGATTCTGAATCTGTGGCCTTAGGGTAGCTCTAAAATGTCCCCAGGTGATGCCAATGCTAATGGCCCCAAGATCACATTTTGTAATATTAAAAAATACCATGTAATTTTAATAGCTATTATAGATGATATTTAAAACTACAGCAGAAATTCTGAAAGCCTTAATTCTTTCCAGAAAACAGGAGTAAGTACTGTTTTATAGTCTGATAAAGGGCAGGTTTCTGAAATAGCATCCCAAAATGGAAAAACCCAATCAGTTACCAGAGTGTGGATGAGAGAAATAGGCAGATGGAGTATAATCTAAATAAAAATGATCTGTGCTATTTCAAAGGCCAGGAAAAAGGAACCCAGTGCCAGTGGGGAAAGAGCACAGGGGCTTAAGGCATGAGCTGCTCTTGGCACTGACATAGTAGGTTCATGTCAAATGGGACTGTAGCCCCTACTTCCAAACGGAAGCAGAGATGGAAGGAATTTGTGTCTCAGCATTGGTCACAAGTGGCTGTGGTTTTAAAATCACTTAAATAGAAAAACTGAATCCATAGCCCATCGGGGAAATTAAAGAGATTAGAATTATGTAGTTTAAATAAGCAGAGTCTCTCAGTTGTTGCACTGCCTTGCTAGAATCCCGATATCTTAGAAACCTTCAGAGAAGAGAAAAACACTGTCAAAGTTGTGAACCCAGATCCTAAAAACTGTGTATGTGTGCACGTGCCTGTGTGTGCATGTGTGTGTGTGTGTGTGTCAAGGCTGGAGGTTTGCTGACTACGATCAACTTTAACTCCCTTGAAACACTTGCCTAGTACTTTGTATAGCAGGTGTATGCAGAAATTTCTATGAAAATAAAAGCAGAAAAGATTTAATTCTTCTATTCTCCATTTGCTCTTTGGAGACAAACCCGACTTGATCCTCTAAATTCAGAAAACTGTTTTCCCTGGGATTTTTCAATACTTGAAGAGTAAAAGAACAAAACTTGAAGGGATGCTATGAATCGAGACCAAGGATTCCCCCTACTCACTCACATAGACAGGGTGTGGTCTTAAAATGGATCTTTAAGATCCGTAACACCTAAGACATTTTGAGTAAGTTTACAAAGATTGTAAACTTTACTTTGTGCTTTGTAAGACTGTACTAACAACCTCTTGATAAAAATCATCACTCTGAGTGCCTAAGTTCACGTGTTCCTCTCATCGTGCCAAACAGGGTAAGAGTTCCTGAAGACTTCTAGAACAATTATAGTAGTAATCTTTTGCACAGAATTAATGAAACTGTCTTAAATAACTACCTCTAAATTTAATAACTTTACCAGATAGTTACACCGAAGTTTGTATCTCTAAACCAGAGATTTCTCTTGATCTTCACACTGTATTTAGTAAGATATCTTCTCTTTGATACCCTGTGGGCACCTCACACTGAACACATGCACTCTTACAGTCAATGTCTCATTCCCTGCCACTGAAACTTCTTTTACCCTTATTGCATTTTGGTTAGTGTTAACCTCATGGACCCAAGGATCCAAAACCAGAAATCAAGCACTCACCTTAACTTTGTCCCTTTCATTTCCTATATCAAATCTTAAGTGATTCTTTAAAATACTTTTAATACATGTGAAATTTCCATGACAGATCATTATCTTCCAATCAGGTGATTGCAACAGCTTCCTAACTGGTTTTATCACCTCTAGCCTCAACCCCTTCCCGAAAGAACAGACGTGCTACCAGTCTGTAATTTAAATCTGATCAGGTCTCTCACCTGGCAATAAAATTTTATTGACTCATTTTGTATAAGGTCACGTACAAATTCTTTAAGGTGGAATGTTGGGTCTTATGTGATTTGTTTACCTAATTTGACATCTCCCAGCACTCCAATAACTCTTGGTTCTACAAAAGCAGGACACAGATTCCCAAATACATCATGTTCTGTGCCTTTGACTTTTCCTCCCTAATTCTCTAGACTGGAATGCCTGGAAATTCATATTCATTTTCAAAACTCAGTAAAACCATTATTACCTAAAAGCAGCCTCTTACTCCCAAAATTGGAGTTAACCACTCTTCTTCGGTGCTACTTGCAAATTTTAAATATAATTCTGTCACTTGATTAGTACATTCTGTGATAATCTGTACTATGTCCCCAGTGATTATAATGTACAGCCAAGAAAGAGAGCCAACATTAACAGATTTGAGAGACACTACTGGAAATGTATAGAACTAAGCATTGGATAAGTAGCCTCTCTCAGATTTAATAGGAAGGTAGCGTAGAGAGAAATATTCCCGAAACATGCACACATACACCCTGTGTGTGTGCAAAGAAGTGTGATGCCTTTTCATGGATGTTATCTCTTTTATCCTCTATTCTCCTCTGTGTGGTCTTCACTACTTGTGGGTCAGCCAGCCAGGTAGAGAATGGAAAACCCGCTTTCTGGCACCTTATCTCCTGACATTTGGTAGCTGACAGCCTGGTTCTGAACTGAAAGAACACAAATGGCAAACAAAGCACTGATGTGCAGTCCTTCCCAGCAGCCACTGTTCAAATAGAGTTCTCTTAGAACGGAGAAGACATGCAGTTGATCTAGTTTACCCATTACCTGTGAGTTTGAGTATCCCTGAGCATGAAGGTAAAATAATTTCAGTCCTTACATACCGCTCTCAAATTCCTCCAAATTTTCTCCCACCTACACCTATACGGGAAGCCAATAATAAACTGCAAACCAGCTCATCTATTATTCTACCTTTCTCTGCTCTTTTTTTTTTTTTTAAGATTTTATTTATTTATTCATGAGAGACAGAGGGAGAGAGAGAGAGAAGCAGAGGGAGAAGCAGGCTCCCAAGGAGCAGGGAGCCCAATGTGGGACTCGATCCCAGGACTCTGGGATCATGACCTGAGCCGAAGGCAGACGCTTAACCATCTGAGCCACCCAGGCGCCCCCCTTTCTCTGCTCTTATAAACCATGGGGGGAAGAAAGGTTAGAAGAAGCAAAAGTACTAGTATCGTTATAGCCTTAAAAACGGTAATATCCAAAATGTTGGATATATATCATTAAATATTTGTCCAAACCCACAGAACATACAATACTAAGAATGAGCCCTCACAGTAATTCCGGGCTTTGAGTGATTACAGTGCACTAATGTAAGTTCGTCAGCTTTGACAAATGCATCACCTGGTGAGAGATGGTCATGTGGGTGGAGGCTATGCATGGCGGTGGGGGGGGGGGAAGAAATTATAGGTGAAATCTCTGTACCTTCATTTTTTCTGCAAACCTAAAATTACTCCAAGAAAATAATAAAAAAATTTCCCTTTCAAATTCTCATGTGACCATGATAGGGTGGGGGGGGGGGGGAAGGGGGCAGAAAAGAAAAAGGGGAAGAGGGACGATGGAGATTGAGGGGAAAGAAAAATGATGTCTGAGAAAAGCCTGTTTAGAAAAATGTGTAACTGTCTTTACACTTCAGAGGCACCTGGGGGGCTCAGTCGGTTAAGCGTCTGCCTTTGGCTCAGGTCATGATCCCAGGGTCCTGGGATGCAGCCCCGCATCGGGCTCCCTGCTCCACGGCGGGGAGCCTATTTCTCCCTCTCCCTCTGCTGCTCCCCCTGCTTGTACTCTCTCTCTCTCTCTCTAATAAATAAAAAAATCTTAAAAAAAAATGTCCTTACACTTCAGAAGTTTAACCCATTTCATAAAGTACTACCATGACACCTTAGGGAGAACTTTTACAAATGGGAAGATAAGAAAAGTTCTGACAATATACGCCCTTGAAACTTGATGCTTCAGTATCGGGGATTCCTTTACCAAAATGATACTTTTGGAGTACGTGTGCGGTGTCCAAGAAGTCTTAAATCGGAGAAGAATTTACAGATTCAATGATAATTTACAAGTTAAGAGTAATTAAGGTTACAAGTATTCTGAGAAAAAAAAATTCAGGGAAAATGGATGTCCAGGAATAAATTATTTTTCAATGGTAAAGCTTTGCAGGTTAAAAGATGAACCAGTCTACATAAATTAGATCTCCAAGTGAATACAATATTTAGTCTAGTTTCAATCTTTTAGTCAACACATATTTATTAAGCACCTACAATACTGACAGGTACTATTTCCAGGCCTTGGAGATACAGGTCAACAAGGCAGATAAAGTCCCTTTTCTCATCAAAGTTTGCATTCTTATGGGGAGGCAGGGAATGGTTATCAACAAATAATTTCAGATAGTGTTAAACCCAATAAAAAATATTCTCAATAAATAACAAATATTACCTAATTGTATTGGTGGTAGACAAAGCTTGGTAGTTCCAGCATAGATGATTATGGGTATATAGAGACATCATAATAGTTTCACAGCCAGCACGATACTAAACCAATAATGGTTTATGGGTTATTTTATACGTCTTATAAGCACATAGCTTTCACTCTCTAGTTCCTGGTATGTGTTTATTTTTTTCTTCCAAGCAAATACTTAAAGCACACACAGTCACAGAATGCTATAGTCTACTTTGTGGGGGCAGCACAATCTTACAGGCATGATCTATTACACAAACTATGCACTCACGCGCGCGCACACACACACACAATCTTCAGGGAAAGTTTGATCTTCATGTTTCATGGACTCCAGAGAAATCTCTCCTAAGAGCTTCCTTAAGATAATCAAGCTATGCATTGGGAATTTGGATTGTCAAGTAAATACGGTTGACCTAATCTGAATCAGAAAAGGCTTCTACTTGTCATTTTCAACACATCTCTATGGTCATTTACAAAAGGCTTACAATTTTTTAAACTTATTCAGAGTTTTTTTAAAAAACCTGAGCAATTTCGGGGTGCCTGGGTGGCTCAGTCGTTAAGCGTCTGCCTTCGGCTCAGGTCATGATCCCAGGGTCCTGCTCCGCGGGAAGCCTGCTTCTCCCTCTCCCACTCCCCCTGCTTGTGTTCCTGCTCTTGCTATCTCTCTCTCTGTCAAATAAATAAAATCTTAAAAAAAAAAAAAAACCTGAGCAATTCTGCATCTTATGTGAAGCTTTATGTGCTGTGTACATATTAGAATGAGGGGCCAGGCAATGTTAATAGTATAAAGGGGGTACTACAAAACTGTGGTCATTTCTATATTTCCTCAGGGTGAGCTTTCAGAGGGATTCAGGAAACAATTTAATTAGTCCGAAGGATTTAATTTCAGTCCTTTTTTTCCAAGCATCTTAGAAATAAAGGTAAGAGAAGTATTGTCAGTGCTCACAAAATTTCACACCTGCCCTTCTCCTCAGTCTCTTTGAAAACACATCAGTTTTAAAAGAGTCCTGATTTCCAGAAAGGGTAAAATTCCTAACGACCGCTGATTTAGAACTGGTTTATCATTAAATCACTTTGTAAAATGCAGACTTGCACAGAAAAACATAAGCTTTGACATTAATCAGAAAAGAAAAATTCAAATAATGTTTGAGTATTTCGTTCAAAATACCTGCAGTAAAGCCCACCGCCACAGAGCAAGAGGTAAGAGAGGAAGATTAGAAGAACAGCATGGAAGAAAATAACTCCAGATGGCAAAGTAGTTAAAATGCAAGCCAAGGGAATGGCATGACTTTAACTACAAAGCTGTGCCCCTTAGAATTTGCTAGAACACGCAGATCTCAGCAAACATATTAGAAACATGAGATGTGGTAAAACAATTTCTACTTGCTATTTCTGTAGGGACATGGTGCAGGTGAGTTCGCTACCCAGCAGGTGAAATGAGAAAACTAAGTACTAATCCCAGGATTGCCACCAGATTATGTTGTGCCCTTGGCATGCTGAACAAACATCTGTAAAACTTCATTGTTTCCTTCTTTTAAGATCCTCAACCCTGAACCGCACAAGCAAGGGGAACGCTAGTGGGCATTTCATAAATGCTGGTCCTGAAAATGGCTGTTATGGGAGGTAACGTGATTAAAAGGAAGGCCATTTATACACATGTGTCAATGCTGACTGCTGTCATAGGCTCTACTTCTGTCAAGGGAGTCAAGAGCAAACTTTATGAGAACTAGAGACTGGGGAATAACGCTATGACATCTGGTATGGAGCCAGCCAAAGACATGGGAAAGACTGGAATCTTCCTATTTTGTGACCACCACCAATATTGAGCTAGATGTTTCATTGTTGTTTTTTAAATACACATAGGTAACTTAACTAAGTAGACTCTATGCTAAAAAATGTCCTTCCGTGAAATAATACAATTTCATCTATTATCCTTAATCAGAGGAATAAAGACTAGTACTTGCTTTTATCTATTGAACATTTGGGGAGTGCAGTACAAAAGGGAAAAGACGGACACACTAATACAATGGGAGAGAGGAGTACATTTCAAAGATGTATGCTTTCATGGGCCACAGCTTTTTTTAAAAACCACCCTACTGAGATATCATCCACATACCATAAAACCCATTTAAAGTGAGCCAAGCATAACATATAAAGAAGTTGAGTCACTATGCTATATACCACAAACTATTATAACATTATGGGCCAATTATACTTAAATATAAAATTCAGAGATATTTAGTATATTCACAGGATTATATAATCATCACTGCCATCTGATTTTAGAACATTTTCTTTCCCCCTGAAGAAGCCCCCTGCCCTTCCACTTTGGCTCACCTCACTCCCAGCCAGAAGCAGGGATTAATCTAATTTGTCTTTATAAAGCTGTACATTAGGGGGTAACTGGGTGGCTCAGTCAGTTAACCGTCTGCCTTCGGCTCAGGTCATGATCTCAGGGTCCTGGGATCAAGCCCCACATCGGGCTCCCTGCTCAGCGGGGAGCCCGCTTCTCCCTCTCCCTGCCACTACCCCTGCTTGTGCTCTCTCACTCTCTCCTCTCTCTTGGTCAAATATTTTTTTAAAGCTGTATATTATAGACACATCATATAAAAGAGATCATACATCATTTTTTGTGACTGGCTTCTTTCACTTAACGTACCTTTTTTTCAAAAGGTATCAGTATGTAACTATATACCTGTCCTTCCTTCCATTATAAGGCTGAGTAACAGTCCCTGCTGTGGATGTAACACACTTTGTGCTTTTATCAGTTGACAGATCTATGGGTTGTTTATACTTTTAGCTTTTACCATTTCTGGTTCTCTTTCAAGAACTCTATTATTCCTTATGAGGCAGATGTTCTAGCATCCTATTCTCTCAGGTTTTATTTGGTAATATCTTTACTTCACCTTCACTTTTGAAGGATAGTTTTACGAGGGTTAAGATTTTTGACAGTTTTTTTACTTTCAGCACTCTGCCTATGTCTTCCCACTGTCCTCTGATCTCCACTGTTTCTGATGAGAAGTTAATTGTTCCTGTTATTAGAGTTTCCTAATACACAATGAGTTACTTTTTCACTTGCTTTCAAGATTTGCCTCTGTCTTTCAACATTTTGACTACAATGTATCTGGTTGTGGATCTCTTTCCATTTATCCTGCTTAGACTTTGGCTTCTTGGATGTGCTGATGGATGCCTTTCTTCACATTTGGTTAAGTTTCCAGCCATCATTTCTTTGACTTTTTTTTTTCTGTCCCTTTTCCTCTTTTCTCCCCCTCTGGTACACCCATCATGTACATTTTTGCATCCTTAATGGTGTCTCCCTGTTTTATTCATTTTTCTCTTTTCTTCAGATTGCCTGGTCTCCAATGATCTATCATCAGGTTATTGATTCTTTCTCTGACCTCGAGTCTACTGTGAAGCTCCCCCATGGAATTTTTCATTTTGGTTATTTTACTTTTCATCTCCAGAATTTCCAGGGTTTTTTTTATTTTATTTATTTATTTTTTAGTTCATAAGTTTATTATGAAAAACACTGCACTGCTCTTATGCGGTAACATGGTCTTATAGGAGGGGGAGAAAAACAGTTCTGTTCAAAACAACTCACCAGATTCTGACAATAACAAAACACAACATGAGCCTGAGATTTGAGAAGGGAAATAAACTGAGTGCAGACAAATCATATAATTAAATTAAACAGTGTCCCTGAAAATAAATGAAATGATTACAAAACTCCCAAGTAGAGGGGTGGCCTTGGTACTTATTTTTAAAAATGTTCATTAAGCTCCAATGACTGTTTGCTGCTATCCTTACCTACAGCCATGCTGAGTAAAGAAATAGCGAAACAGAAGTTAAATTGTACTCACGAGTGTTAATGTTTACATCTTCTAATCTGCGGTCTCTCAGAGAAAGCAAAAGTACCTACCAAATAGTGCTACTCCAGAAACTGGTTTCTTCACCAGCAATGTCACTTGCATGCATGAACTGGTTCGTTCTAAAGTGGTCACGGCTGTTGATGACAAGCTTTGTACATCTAATGGTCCGTCTGAAAACAAGTGTTTTGAATGTTAACTATTCTCTGACACTTCGGAGTTACTGTTGCTCTTCCCATTTCCATTAGGTCAATATACGGTTTGTGTTAACACTGTACAAGTTTAAAATTTCATTACAGGAAGTGGTCTGGGGTACTGTAATACTGGCTCGCCTCTGCTGGGTGCTGGGACACACTGAAAGAAAGCATTTTAGAGTATCCTCAGGTTCCATGATCGCAGCCTGATTACCATAAGGATAACAATAGTTTGGAGCAGTGAAAATCGTTACTACGTTCTGGTCATGGCACTAGTTACATCCATCCATCACCAGCTGGTGAGCTCTGGACACCAGTGGGAAGCCACTGACATGATTAAATGTTTCAGAAATGTCTTGCCCAAAGTTGTAACCAACTCCTTGAGGGGATATACCCCAACCACCCCCATCGATCGTCTGGATCTGACACAACAAGTCACACATTGGACCCTGACGAGGAACTTCTAGGCTCTCAAGCCCTCTAATGTGATCCAGTGTAGCTATGGATGGTGAGAGGCCACCATGGAGACAGACTAGCTGTCCATCCACCAAGGCAGTGAAAGGAAGACAGTCAAAAAGATCTGTACAATATTTCCATATTTCCTTAAACACTCATCATAGAAACCATATAATCATGTGATCTGTCTGCTCTCATGATGTCCTCGAAGAATGGTGATACGTTCACAGTAACAAACCTTAACAGCTACAAGCAGAGTAACTGTTTCAACTGAATATCCTCTGTCACCATAATCTTCCATAAACAAAAATCTCCCATAATCTCCCAATCTCCCATAATCTCCCATAAATATCCTTTGTCAAACATAATCTCCCATAGTTTGTATCTGGTGATTTGCCACCAATTCTAGACAGTTCCATGAGATCATGAAATTGCCCATGTACATCTCCACAGATGGTGACTGGACATCGAACTTCTTGTACGTTGGATTCTTCTGTCAGGATCTCTTTAGCCTTTGTGGCTGCTGGTGGCTGCTCCCTGTAGGACTGGCCCCCGGCCGCTGCCCTCCTCCCCACCATCTAGTCCCAGAGCTCAGTTCTCTGTAATGGCGGCTACCTGCATGGTGACATCATTCCCGGTGTTTTTTGTTGTTGTTTAATATTTATTTGACAGAGAGAGACACACACACAGCAAGAGAGGGAACACAAGCAGGGGGAGTGGGAGAAGGAGAAGCAGGCTTCAAGCAGAGCAGGGAGCCCGACGCGGGGCTCCATCCCAGAACCCTGGGATCACTACCTGAGCCGAAGGCAGATGCTTAATGACTGAGCCACCCAGGCACCCCCCAGGTGTTTTTTAAAAAAATAATTTTTATTTCTTCATTTCTACTCTGATGAGGCATTATCATACCTTTAATTCCTTAAGCATTATTTCTTTTAATCTTCAAACACATTTATAGTAGCTGCTGTGAAGTCTGTTTGCTAAGTCCGCTATCTCACCAATGTGGGCCCGTTTAAAAGCAGTTTTTATTGCCTACGATTTTTTTCCTATGTATGGATCACACTTTGTTGTTTCTTTGCAGATCTCAGGGTTTTGTTGTTCTGTTTTTTTTAAAAGTTAAGTATTTTAGGTATATCGTAGCATATCTGGATACTGAGAACTCCCTGGGGGTCATTCCTGTCTTCGTTTGTGGGGTCATTTATTTGCTTAATGAATTTGTTGAACTACTGCAAATTTTAATTCCTTTTCAGTGTTCAGGTTCTAATGTTCCCATTCAGATTTCTTTCCACTCTTTTGGTCTCTTGGTCTGGTTCTGTAAAAGTCACCCCTGGGTTGGCATAAGCTACTTATTGGCTTGGAGGCTGCTAACATTCACTTCTAGGAGTTCATGTGTTGTCACGTATTCCTTCAGGGACTAGTAGCTTAGAGATCCCCATTTGGAACTCTCCCAAGAGGCAGCAGCTTGGGGTATGCATTGTTTCCCAGACTATCAGGGATTAGTGTGATTTTATTTTTATACCTAGCTTTCTAGTAGTCCCTAGGTGAGAGTGGTTTATTGTTCAATTTGTGTTTGGTCAGTTTGTGTTTAAACCCCGTATGGCAGTAAGGGTTCTGCCCTCTGTGGATGGGCCGCATGCCATGGGGAAATGCTTACAGTCGGCCCCTCTGCCGAGTGGTTGCTACAGAGTGGATGAAGTTCAGCACGTGCGTATAGCCTTCTTGACCTTCAAAACTATCTATGACCCTAAGACGGCTCTTCTCAGCTGTCTTTTTCTCTGATTCTTTTTGTCTGGTTACCCTCTTTCTTGGCTGACCTCAACAAATTTTACATTGTTTTTAAAACCACCCGTAGGCATAGAATTTTCCATTCTGGATTCCAAATAAAGCAGATTGCCTCAGCCAGAGCTGCAGCTCCTTCTTCTTATGGCCTGCCTTTCCTCCTGGGCAGAATGTTCGCACCACTCACCACTGCTGGGGATAAGAACCTGCTTTTCCAAGAATGGCACCCTGGTCTTTAAGTGGCTGCAAGGAAAAGGGCAGGAGGGCTGCCCCTTGGCCTTTTGACTTGCCCCTCCTGACATGGAACTTTTGCCCTACAAGGGAGGCCGGCCAAGGACAAGAGGGGTAGTGGTATTCTCGGCCTGCTGCATTTGGGGTGAGCCTCTGCTTTCTAAGTAGGGATTGGGTGAAAAAGGGAAACCTGTTTCTCTCAACTGTATTTGCCTGGGTAGAACTTCTGCAACATGAGACTGGGATGAAGGTGAGAAATGGAAACACTGGCCCTTGACCAGGAGCTCAGGGGAGGGCAGGAGTTTCTCTTCTTGGCAGCATCTGCCCAGGGAAGAGCACCTGGACTAGAAGTTTTGTAAGGGAGAGCTAGGAGCTGGGGGGTTAAGGGAGCAGTTTGTGCAAGGCTCAACTGCCACATGTTTTTGTTGTTCTGAGATTTAGTACATTTTCTAAATGAATGTTTCTCCATTCATTCACAGTTTCCAGAGACTTTAAATGATTTTATTTCTAATTTTTACCATTTAAATTGGTGTTTTGCTGGAAAGAGCGTTCAAGTATCTTACTCTGCCATTCTGAAAGTCTCACCTCCTTCACATTCCAGAGCTTCATATTTGGCTAAGTAGCATAAATTTATACTCTGAATTATACATCCTGTTCAGATTTCCACTCCTGCCTGACAAGGTCAGGAGTATGAAATAAGAATAGTAGAAAAATTGTCCCTGAAATCAGAAGGAGAGACGAACCATGAAAGACTATGGACTCTGAGAAACAAACTGAGGGTTCTAGAGGGGAGGGGGGTGGGGGATGGGTTAGCCTGGTGATGGGTATTAAGGAGGGCACGTTCTGCGTGGAGCACTGGGTGTTATGCACAAACAATGAATCATGGAACACTACATCCAAAACTAATGATGTATGGTGATTAACATAATAAAATTAAATTTAAAAAAAAAAACAATAAAAAAAAGAAAGAAAAATTGTCCCTGGGGGGTACATTTCAATATTCTGATGGATAACTCCCATGACCAGTTATAGTCCTCCACACAAACTCTGCAAATAAGATAAGTATATCCTGAATAAGACACAGGAATCAAAACTACTTCTGACTCAGACTTTGGCACTAGAGGTCCCTTCCAACTTCTAGGCACCCACAACTGTTTAGGAAGGAATGACATTTATTTTTTACACTAAGATTTTATCTCTATTTCTTTTTAAACCAATTTTCTTTCAGGTTGACCAATATTTTTGAAGACTGAACTGATAATGCAAGTTTGGCTTTTTTTTTTTTGTTCTTTCTTTTATTCCCCTTTTCAAGAGAATCCTTTCAAAAGATATTAAATGTCAACCCAGGTGATAGGCATCTTCAGCTGGAATCAATATCCACTTGCTGACTATTCATCAGAACAGGTCACATCTCTGGTGAATTCAAGGGCTGACAATTGCCTTCAAGAGTTGAGCAAGTCTAAGTTTCTAGAGAGTGTATATTTGGTCATTACATTAGGTTGGCTCCCAAGCCTGATAATTTCAGCCTTTGGATTGGTAGAGCACTGTCTGTCTTGCTTACATGGTATCTGTGGAAGAAATTCATTCCAGAAAGGATACATTATGGTTATGAATGACACCAATGAAACCACACAGCAAAAGAAAATTCCAAGATTGGTTCTTAAATGGGCAAGATTAATGAAACTCAAAATTCACAGTTCAAATGCACCAATGTTACTAAATGTTATATTAAGTATTATCCTGAATATATAAAAATAAATATAAGCAACACTGTTTCCCATTTTTCTTAAATTACATGTCATGTTAGTTGTGGTTGATAAATCTTTATTTTCAATAGTGTCTTTTTCAAATATTCACTTTTATTTTCACCTTAAAAAATGTTGCACTATAAAAGACAAGCTGTAGGTATGCTGGCAGTGACTGTACAGGGTAGTATGGTACATAAGGTTGTTTTCTCTATTTTCTAAGTTTATGGAGACTTTTTTTTTAAGTAGGCTCCATGCCCAGCATGGAGCCCAACACAGGGCTTGAACTCACGACCCTAAGCTCAAGACCTGAGCTGAGACCAAGAGTTGGACACTTAACCAACTGAGCCACCCACGCAGGTGCCCTTTATGGGGAAAGTCTTTTATGCATCAATATCTACTAGTGCATATAGGCACAAGTAGCCATTAATATTGACATAAAAATACAAATATTGATAAACTACATAGTAAAAACTAAAATATCCTTTGTAAAGACGTCCTAGAAGTGGAAAGACTTGGAATGCTAAAATGAAACCTTATCTTGCCTTTCAGATGTGTTTGAATGAAACTTTAACTCCAGTCTTTATTTACTTTTTAGATTGACACTACCCAATAGAAACATAATGCAAGCCATTTATTTAATTTTTAATTGTCTGGTAGTCACCTTGAAAGAAGGTAAAATAAAAACATGAAATTAATAATCATTTTTACCATCTATCTAAAAAGTTTAATACAAAAATTCAAGTCATTTATAAATTCAGATTCTGTTAAAAATCATTTTAAAACTTTTGTTATACATTTAATTCTTTTTAGCCAATTCATCCTGTTTACTATTTAATTTTGATTTTAAGGGGCTAATTTAATTGATTCTCTTTGTTGAAAGAAAACATCAAACTCACTCTGATTTTACTGAAAATGTCTCTTTACATTGTCCACTTTATTGTTTTAAAATTGTTACACAAAACTAAATTTTCTGGTTTCACTGTCCTGGTGACCTGCAAATACCATTCACCATGAAATTTGTGGCATAGATTCTTCTCTTTTTTCTCTTCACTATTCTATTAACAGCATCTCCACTCAATGCTGCATCAGAAGCAAACCTTCATTTCAAATTTAAAAATGTGTCCGTACTTATGGTGTAAGTAAAATAATGATTTACTTTTAATTTTGAAAATAATTAGTATGTCAGTTTATTTACTCAAATTATATAGGTATTGGGTAAATTAAAATTCTGTGAAATTAATATTTAGTTCTTCATCACAATTGTGAGTGGTTGCTATAGTTTGAGATTAGTGTTCACCAACTCTTACCAATTAAAACCAGTTAAATGCTACACTGAGACGTCCCTCATACTCCTGAGCTAATCCCTCCTGCTAGTTCCCAAGGATTGTATTTATTTACAAACAGCACTGCTGTGAGAACTGGCAACCGCCAAAGCTCTGGAGCAGGCAGACAAGTTGGAGCTTGCAGGAGAAGCTGGGACACAAGGTGTACCAAGCTGTTGATGTGGCACCACAAAATCATGCTGGAGGACAAGTCTGTAAAAAGCAGTTGCCTTTGTGTAGCTACTGCCCCTTTGAGCAGCCGAAGCTCTCGTTCTGGGGCCTGGGAGCCCCTGCAGTTCAGGAGGGCCAGCAGTCAGGATGCTGAATACCAGGAAGGAAGGACACGCTGGAACCTGCCATCACACATGTGCTTGGACCACGGCTCAGCACACTAAGCTGCTGAGACCAGTCGCTTCTGCTATCCTTCCCCTCCCCCCACCTTTTTCTTCTGGTCAATTCTAACCCAATGCCACATAGGGAAGGGGCTTTGGAGGAACATAATTCCAGATTAACCAAGCTGACACAGGATAAACGACCATAGACGAGTGTTCAAAATCTTCCCCTAAAATAGAGAAAACTTCATGATTTTTTTTTCCCAAATTACTATTGGAAAGACAAAATTCCAGGTTCTTCTATAATATTGGGAATAGAGTCATACTGACTTCGTGACAGGATCTCTACATAGGGGTGTGGCGAAATGTTTATAGTTTCCTCGACTGAAAAAGACTAAAAGCTATGCTTTTTCTCAGTGAACATGTAATTTTGGTGATCATTTGCTAATCTTTGAAAAGATTCTGCCTAAAGAACACACAAGTCAGGCAGGGAAGAGATATTTTAAAATAACTTAATATTCCCTTAGAAGGTGCCTGAGTGGCTCAGTCAATTAAGTGTCTGCCTTTGACTCAGGACATTATCCCAGGGCCCTGGGAGTGAACCCCGCCTCGGGCTCCCTGCTTGGCAGGGAGCCTGGTTCTCCCTCTCCCCCTGCCTGCAGCTCCCCCCCCAACTTGTGCATGAGCTCTCTCTCTCTCTCTCTCTATGTATATATATATATATATGTATCAAATAAATAAAAGCTTAAAAAAATATATTCCCGTGGTCAGGATACTGCTGTTGAAAGAAGATCAAGATTGCCCACTGCGAACAAGTACTCATATATTACAATGAAAATACTATCTTTCCAAGGACAAATAAAAGTCATTTGTATTTTTTTGAGTAGTACAAAAAAGCTTAAGGAGATCTAGGGAAAGAACATATACATGGGCTCTAAAGAAAAGATTTTATGTAAGAAGTACTCCATACTTCTCCTGACAGTCACTTGCTCTGTAACTGACATACCGCTCAGAACAAGAGAATTACAGTTCCGAAGACCAGATTGATTAGTAACTATCTATTAGCATGTGTTTTTTTGCAAGAATGGTATTTCATGGAAATAAATCTGAAGGTTACCTTTACTCTCAAAATTAATGTTATCCTAAACCATTTTAGTTTTCTACCTTCAGAGATTTTCATTTAACCCTAAGGCTAAAGATTTGAAAGCTTCTGTGGATCTTTCAAACTTCTAAATGGTCAGGGGATTAGAAAAGCTTATACATGGCTTCAGGGAAGTTGAGAATTTCATTTCTGTTCTGTTCTTTGGCCGGGGAACAGTCAGTACATGAAACATTCTTTAACTGTCTCAGGTAGGGTAAAATAATCGTGTTTTATTGTGGTGAACATTATTCTGACCAAACTTTACCCCTCTTGGTGAACTAACAAAATGGCTAAATGGGAAAGAAGGATATTTCTCTTCTGTTGTTCTGTTTAAATATCATTATGTTTGGTGGTTTGGTTTGAGGAAAAGGATGATTTCCACCAGAAAAAGCTCTCCATAAGGCCAATCCCAAGGAAGGGAGAAAGAAAGTTTTCACAGAGCAAGAGGTGCATATATCATCTGATACCACCTACATCTCTTCACTCCTACCTGTTGCTAATCTCTCCATACCCCTTGCCCCCCGGCCATCACAATATACTTCCTGGTATACCGAGAGATTTTCCTAGGACACCATAAAGAATGATGTCAGCTATGAGCACAAAGTATCAGAGCTTTTCAGTGATTAAACACTAAGACCTCTCATTCTTTAACTAAGAAACCCTTAATGGAGAGGTTCTCCACCTTCCTGTGAAGAATGCACAATGAGAAACTATTCAGCAGCAAACATGAACTATTCTTATGGAAAAGGAAAGATGACTCAGGACAGGAAGCTAAGAGTCCAGAGGAAGAAGCCAAAAGCCTAGAAACCTACTCCCAGGAAGTAGAATTGGACCCTAGATAGAGCTGTCAGCATGACCCAGCTTTCAGAATTGCTTGGAACTGAGGAGGAGCAAGATGGCGGAGGAGTAGGAGACCTAAATTTCATCAGGTCCCAGGAATTCAGCTAGATAGGGATCAAAACATTCTGAACACCTACGAATTCAACAGGAGATCAAAGAAAAGAAGAGCAGCAACTCTATAAACAGAAAAGCGATCACTTTCTGGAAGGTAGGATGTGCAGAGAAGTGAATCCGAGGCGATATTTGGGAAGATAGACCGAGGGGGGGAGGGGGCCTCAGTCTGCCACTTCTGGCAAGTGATAGAGCCGTGGAGCACAAAATCAGAATTTTAGAAGCCAGCTCCGCTGAGGGATGTCACTCCAGTGGCTAAGCAGGCGGTGGAACGCTCACAGGTCAGTGTGGTCTCAGGACCCTCGGGGTCACAGAAAGACCGGGGGTGCCTGAGTGAGGCAGAGCTCCCAGGGATCAGAGCGGGGAAGCCGGCTGCAGAGACGGAGCCGAGGTGCGGGCTCTCAGCTCGGGGTTGCGATAAACCATGATCCGCGGCACAGTCGGGCCACTGCTCCTCCAGCAGGGACCCAACAAGCGGCAGAGCCGGGGAGACTCCCCTTCCTCCCCCAGGAGGAGTAGCACGGGAGCGCACCGCAGGGATCTGCTGGGTTTGGAGACTCCACACGGGGTCGGGTGCCAGAGATAGAAACACTCGTCACAGACTGGGTGAGCACGGAGTGTGGCCAGAGACTGGGGAGACCAGAGTGATTGAATGCTTTTCTCTGGGGGCGCACTGAGAAGCAGGGCCCTGAGTTCTCAGCTACACCGGGGTGGAGACTGGGAGGCCACCATTTTCACCCTGGTCCTCCAAATCTGTACCAGAGCTTGCAGGGAACAAAAGCTCCTGAGAGCAAACCTGAGCAGATTACTTAGCCCAGACCGGCAAAGGCAGGGTAATTCCGCCTAGGGCAAAGACATTTGGGAACCACGGCAACAGGCCCCTCCCCCAGAAGATCAGCAAGAACAGCCAGCCAAGACCAAGTTTACCAATCAATGAGAACGGCAGAACACCAGCACTAGGGGAATACAGCACACAGAATTCGTGGCTTTTTTCCCCCTGATCCTTTAGTCTTACAAAGTTAATTTTTTTTTAATTTTCTTTTTTTCTTTTTCTATTTTTTTAATTCTTTTTCCCTTTTCAACCAACTCTTATCAATCCCTTTTTCAAAACTCTTTTTTATTTTTCATTTTTAGAGTCATAATCTATCCCTTCATTGTAGTTAACCTTATTTTTGACTGATATATATATATGTTGTTCTCTTAAATTTTGGGATACACTTTCTTCTAAAAGACCAAAATATACCCTAAGTCTCCAGTATATGGCTTTGTTCTAGTCTCCTGCCTGATCACATTCTGTCCTTTATTTTTTTTTTATTTCTTTCCTTTTTCAACCAACTTATCAATTCCTTTTATAAAATCTTTTCTAATTTTCATCTTTACACTCATATTCCATCCCTTCATTGTATTTACCCTTTTTTTTGTACATATATAAGTTTTTCTTCCTTTAAAATTCCGGGAGGCAGTTTCTTCTAAGAGACCAAAATACACCCAAAATCTAGTGTGTGGCACTGATCTATTCACCAGCCTGATCATATTTGATGATATCCTTTCTTTCTTTTTTTTTTTCCCCTTTCCTTTTCTTTTCCCCCGGTTTCGGGTCTCTTCTGATTGGTTTAGTGTTTATTTTTCTGGGGTCGTTGTTACCCTGGTAGAATTTTGTTCTCTCATTCATCTATTCTCTACTGGACAAAATGACAAGATGGAAAAACTCACCTCAAAAAAAAGAACGAGAGGCAGTACCGACTGCCAGAAACATTAATAAGAACTCAGAACTAGAGTTCAGAATGACGATTATAAAGATACTAGCTGGGCTTGAAAAGAGCATGGGAGATACTAGAGAAGCCCTTTCTGGAGAAATAAAAGAACTAAAATCTAACCAAATCGAAATCAAAAAGGCTATTAATGAGGTGCAATCAAAAATGGAGGCTCTAACTGCTAGGATAAATGAGGCAGAAGAGAGAATTAGTTATATAGAAGACCAAATGATGGAGAATAAAGAAGCTGAGAAAATGAGAGATAAACAACTACTGGATCACAAGGGCAGAATTCGAGAGATAAGTGATACCATAGGACAAAACAATATTAAAATACTTGGGATCCGAGAAGAAGAAGAAAGAGAGAGAGGGGCAGAAGGTATATTGGAGCAAATTATAGCAGAGAACTTCCCTGATTTGGGGAAGGAAACAGGCATCAAAATCCAGGAGGCACAGAGAACCCCCTCAAAATCAATAAAAATAGGTCAACACCCCAACATCTAATAGTAAAACTTACAAGTCTCAGAAACAAACAGAAAATCCTGAAAGCACCATGGGACAAGAGGTCCATAACATACAATGGTAGAAACATTAGATTGGCAACAGACCTATCCACAGAGACCTGGCAGGCCAGAAAGGACTGGCATGATATATTCAGAGCACTTAATGAGAAAAATAGGCAACCAAGAATACTAAATCCAGCTAGGCTGTCATTGAAAATAGAAGGAGAGATAAAAAGCTTCCAGGCCAAACAAAAACTAAAAGAATGTGCAAACACGAAACCAGCCCTCCAAGAAATATTGAAAGGGATCCTCTAAGCAAAGAGAGAGCCTAAAAGTAACATAGACCAGAAAGGAACACAGACAATATATAGTAGCAGTCACCTTACAGGTAATACAATGGCACTAAATTCATATCTTTCAATAGTTACCTTGAACGTAAATGGGCTAAATGCCCCAATCAAAAGACACAGGCTATCAGTTGGATAAAAAAAAAAAGACCCATCGATATGCTGTCTGCAAGAGACTCATTTTAGACCCAAAGACACCCCCAGATTGAAAGTGAGGGGGTGGAAAACCATTTAGCATGCTAATGGACATCAAAAGAAAGCTGGGGTGACAATCCTTATATCAGAAAAATTAGAGTTTAAACCAAACACTATAATAAGAGATGAGGAAGGACACTATATCATACTTAAAGGGTCTAGCCAACTAGAAAATCTAACAATTGTAAATATCTATGCCCCTAACATGGGAGCAGACAATTATACAAGCCAATTAATAACAAAAGCAAAGAAACACATTGACAACACTACAATAATAGTGGGGGACTTTAACACTCTCCTAACTGAAATGGACAGATCACCTAAGCAAAAGATCAACAAGGAAATAAAGACTTTAAATGACACACTGGACCAAATGGACTTCACAGACATATTCAGAACATTCCATCCCAAAGCAACGGAATACACATTCTTCTCTAGTGCCCATGGAACATTCTCCAGAATAGATCACATCCTGGGTCACAAATCAGGTCTCCACCAGTACCAAAAGACTGGGATCATTCCCTGCATATTTTCAGACCACAGTGCTTTGAAACTAGAACTCAATCAGAGGAAAGTCGGAAAGAACTCAAATACATGGAGGCTAAAGAGCATCCTACTAAAGAAAGAATGGGTCAACAAGGAAATTAAAGAAGAATTAAAAAATTTCATGGAAACCAATGAAAGTGAAAACACAACTGTTCAAAATCTTTGGGATACAGCAAAAGCAGTCCTGAGAGGAAAGTATATAGCAATACAAGCCTTTATCAAGAAACAAGAAAGGTCTCAAATACACGACCTAACCCTACACCTAAAGGAGCTGGAGAAAGAACAGCAAATAAAGCCTAAACCCAGCAGAAGAAGAGAAATAATAAAGATCAGAGCAGAAATCAATGAACTAGAAACCAAAAGAAGAGTAGAACAGATCAATGAAACTAGGAGCTGGTTCTTTGAAAGAATTAATAAGATTGATAAACCCCTGGCCAGACTTATCAAAGAGAAAAGAGAAAGGACCCAAATAAATAAAATCATGACGGAAAGAGGAGAGATCACAAGCAACACAAAGAAATACAAACAATTATAAGAACATATTATGAGCAACTATATGCCAGCAAATTAGATAACCTGGAAGAAATGGATGCATTCCTAGAGATGTATAAAGTACCAAAACTGAACCAGGAAGAAACAGAAAACCTGAACAGACCCAAACCACTAAGGAAATTGAAGCAGTCATCAAAAATCCCCCAACAAACAAAAGCCCAGGGCCAGATGGCTTCCCAGGGGAATTCTATCAGACATTTCAGGAAGAATTAATACCTATTCTGAAACTCTTCCAAAAAATAGAAACGGAAGGAAATCTTCCAAACTCATTTTATGCGGCCAGCATTACCTTGATCCCAAAACCAGACAAAGACCCCATCAAAAAGGAGAATTACAGACCAATATCGCTGAACTTGGATGCAAAAATTCTCACCAAAATACTAGCCAATAGGATCCAACAGTACATTAAAAGGATTATTCCCCACAACCAAGTGGGATTTATTCCTAGGCTGTAAGGTTAGTTCATCAACTGCAAATCAATGTGATACAATACATTAATAAAAGAAAGAACAAGAACCATATGATCGTCTCAATAGAGGCAGAAAAAGCATTTGACAAAGTACAGCATCCTTTCTTGATTAAAACTCTTCAGAGTGTAGGGACAGAGGGTACATACCTCAATATCATAAAAGCCATCTGTGAAAAACCCACAGCAAATACATTCTCAATGGGGAAAAACCAAGAGCTTTCCCCCTAAGGTCAGGAACACGGCAGGGATGTCCACTATCACCACTGCTATTCAACATAGTACTAGAAGTCCTAGCCACAGCAATCAGACAACAAAAGGAAAGAAAAGGCATCCGAATCAGCAAAGAAGTCAAACTCTCACTCTTTGCAGATGATATGAGACTTTAGGCAGAAAACCTAAAGGACTCCACCCCGAAACTGCTAGAACTCATATAGGAATTCAGGAAAGTGGCAGGATATAAAATCAATGCACAGAAATCAGTGGCATTCCTATACACCACCAACAAGACAGAAGAGAGACAAATTAAGGAGTCGATCCCATTTACAATTGCATCCAAAACCATGAGATACCTAGGAATAAATCTAACCAAAGAGGCAAAGAATCTGTACTCAGAAAACTATAAAATACTCATGAAAGAAATTGAGGAAGACACAAAGAAATGGAAAAATATTCCACACTCATGGATTGGAAGAACAAATATTGTGAAGATGTCAATGCTACCTAGAGCAATCCACACATTCAATGCAATCCCCATCAAAATACCATCTACTTTTTTCAAAGAAATGGAACAAATAATCCTAAAATTTGTATCGAACTAGAAAAGACCCCGAATAGCCAGAGGAATGTTGAAAAAGAAAAGCAAAGCTGGCGGCATCACAATTCCGGACTTCAAGCTCTATATTACAAAGCTGTCATCATCAAGACAGTATGGTACTTGCACAAAAGCAGACAAATAGATCAATGGAACAGAATCGAGAGCCCAGAAATGGACCCTCAACTCTATGGTCAACTCATCTTCGACAAAGCAGGAAAGAATGTCCAATGGAAAAAAGACAGTCTCTTCAACAAATGGTGTTGGGAAAATTGGACAGCCAAGTGCAGAAGAATGAAACTGGACCATTTCCTTACACCACACACAAAAATAGACTCCAAATGGTTGAAAGACCTAAATGTGAGACAGGAGTCCATCAAAATCCTAAAGGAGAACACAGGCAGCAACCTCTTCGACCTCAGCCACAGCAACTTCTTCCTAGAGACATCTCCAAAGGCAAGGGAAGCAAGGGCAAAAATGAACTATTGGAACTTCATCAAGATAAAAAGCTTTTGCACAGCAAAAGACACAGTCCACAAAACCAAAAGACAACCGACAGAATGGGAGAAGATATTTGCAAATGACATATCAGATAAAGGGCTAGTATCCAAAATCTATAAAGAACTTATCAAACTCAACACCCAAAGAACAAATAACCCAATCAAGAAATAGGCAGAAGACATGAACAGACATTTTTCCAAAGAAGACATCCAGATGGACAACAGACACATGAAAAAGTGTTCAACATCGCTCGGCATCAGGGAAATCCAAATCAAAACCTCAATGAGATACCACCTCACACCAGTCAGAATGGCTAAAATTAACAACTCAGGAAATGACAAATGTTGACAGGGATGCGGAGAAAGGGGAACCCTCCTACACTGTTGGTGGGAATGCAAGCTTGTGCAGCCACTCTGGAAAACAGTATGGAGGTTCCTCAAAAAGTTGAAAATAGAGCTACCATACGATCCAGCAATTGCACTACTGGGTATTTACCACAAAGATACAAATGTAGTGATCTGAAGGGGTACGTGCATCCCGATGTTTATATCAGCAATGTACACAAAAGCCAAACTATGGAAGGAGCCAAGATGTCCATCAAAAGATGAATGGATAAAGAAGATGTGGTATATATATATATAATGGAATATTATGCAGCCATCAAAACAACTAAATCTTCCCATTTGCAATGACGTGGATGGAACTAGAGGGTATTATGCTAAGCAAACTAAGTCAATCAGAGAAAGACATGTATCATATGACCTCACTGATATGAGGAATTTTTAATCTCAGGAAAGAAACTGAGGGTTGCTGGAGTGGTGGGGGATGGGGTGATGGGGTGGCTGGGTGATAGACTCTGGGGAGGGTATGTGCCATGGTTAGCACTGTGAATTGTGTAGGACTGGTGAATCACAGACCTGTACCTCTGTAACAAATAATACATTATATTTAAAAAAAAAGAAAAGTATAAGAAGATGGTAGGAAGGGAAAAATGAAGCAGGGGAAATCGGAAAGGGAGACCAACCATGAGAGTGTGTGGACTCTGAGAAACAAACTGAGGGTTCTAGAGGGGAGGGGGGTGGGGGGATGGGTTAGCCTGGTGGTGGGTATTAAAGATGGCATGTATTGAATGGAGCACTGAGTGTTATACACAAACAATGAATCATGGAACACTACACCAAAAACTAATGATGTACTGTATTCGGATTAACATAATAAAATTAAATTTAAAAAAAATTCTACCAAAAAAAAAAAAAGAAAGAAAGAATTGCTTGGAACTATTGACTGCTATGTGCATCCTGTAAAGCCTTCCCACCAGCTCCCCCCAAAACTGTGTTGATCAGTTCAGTCTATTGAATTATTCTAACCCTGTCCCACTAGTGTATGTTGGATGTAGGCAGGGCAATTAACTTGTCTCTTCAATTCACAGGTCTTCAGATTGAAAGGAACCATATGCTCTTCATCCTTACTAATAACCAATAGGAATATCCAGAATCTGGACCTCAAGCCTGAGCCTCATCACATAATGGGCTGAAACTTTGCTATGTCTTGGGAGGAGGAAGTCTATCTCCTCAACTTTAATTAAACAAGGAGGCCATGAGACTAATAGGGTTCTAATATTTTGGCAGCCTACATAAGCAAACCAAAACCTAAGCCTGAAATCCCTCAAGGTTAAGAACTGGAAATCTAAGGACTATCAATCACAAATAGCCAATGAGGCTTTTCCAAATAAAGCAAATGCTTAAGCAATCGTCAAATAAATTCCTTGTTTTGCTTTGTCAACTTCTGTAGCTATGTCTTTCCCAGCTCCTGTTGGTGAAACACTTCTGATCATCTCCTTTCTGGGGCTGCCTGATTAGAACAGATTTTTGCTCAAATAAATTCTTGTAATTTTTAATGTGCCTCAATGTATCTTTTAACATTAGAAAGATTATGATTATTATGGGTATATTATGGCTATACTGGATGAAGAGAAGGAAATTAGGAGACCATTACAACTCCATGAGTTTAGTAAAAAAAAAGAAAAATTACTCTCCATATTAGGAAATGTCAGTTGGGAGTAGATGGATTCAAAAAGTATATAGGAGATAGGATTAAGTTTTGAAGACTGACTGAAGCTAAGGTTTGTGCGAAAGGCAACATTTTACAGTGGTTTTGTTTTAAAGTTTATACCTTGCGAAAGTAAGAGGGTAATGTGATCCCATTCACTAAAATACAGGAGGAAATAGAGTTGTATAGGAAAATAAAAGTTTAATTTTAGACATTGAGTTTAAAGTGCTTATGGGATAGTCAAGTAAAAATATTCAAAATGTAATTATATACTGTTACAAAATGAGACAACAGATCCAAAGTGGAGTTTCTTATGCTAAGTCCATGTTACTGAACTGAGACTTAATTACAGTTTTGGCCCTCCCAGAAATGGCATTTTAAACCAGTCAATCAAGAATCACCTGATCAGCACTAGTTAGGTAATTTGCCTGACAGACCCCTGCCACTACCTAAAAAAACCTAAGCATGCAATTACAAGTCCATTTTTTTTTCCTTGTGTAGCTTCCATGTTCCTGCTCCCTTCTGCGTATACAAGTCTTTTCATTTGTACAGCATCTTGGAACTTTCTATCTGCTAGACTGGATGCTACCTGGTTCTAATTGATTTTTGCTGAAGTAAACTTAAAACTCTTAATATGTCTCAGTTTGTCTTTCAATACAGTAGTTTGAAGCTCAGGAGAAATCTAAGCTACAAATAAGATTTTTAACCAAAGTGTTATGTATGATCACTGAAACCTTGAGAATGGATGACAGAACCTAGAAGTAGTACGTAGCATGAGAGAACCAAGGCTAGAACTGAACCATATTCAACAGCAGAGCTCAGGAGTCAAGCAGAGAAACAGAAGGAAGTGACAGAGGATAGAAAGGAGCAGAGAAGTGCAGCATCTTCAGACTTCGCCAACACGGAAGGCAACAGTGTTACATAAAAGTGACAAGGGCAGGTCTTCTTACTCCCTAAGAGGGAGGAGATAAAAATCAATGTAAGGGTAGAGGGAACAACATTAACAGAAACATTAAGAGAAATACATTCTCCAAGAAAATCAGAGAATGGAATGGGAGAAGTGCAGGGAAATTTATCTGATAGTTTCTACTCCCTCCATGAAACAGAGTCATTGTTATATCTTGACAATAAAGGGAACTGGGAAGGGGAGCAAAGTTGAGGAAAGAACAGATTATTTGACAGAGTTGCTAGAGAAAACTGTAAAGAAAGCCAACCTATGAGGAGATTTAAAAGGACAGTTGGAGAGCATTTGAGAGCCTAGTTATCTTTGGGGGCCATAAATACGATGTTTTTCATCCAGCTTCCACAGAGAGCCGGAAATTTCACTACATTTCACAATAGGCAAGTCACTAGATTTGTGACGGCAGTTTCCATGGAGTGATGAGAACAAATACCATGCTTAGGAGCACAGGCTCCAGAGCCTGAATTTCGGGCTTCATAACCTAGTTCTAAATTGTCCAGTTGTGTGACCTTACCAAGATTTTTAACATAATTTCCTTCTGTTTTTTCATGTGTATAATAAGGATAAAACAGTACCAACTACAGAAGCGTAATGATTAAACGAGAAGTACATATGTAGAGATTAAAATAGTGTGGGCCATGGAGCAAGGACTCAAAAATTTTGGCTATTTATGTTGGTTTTGCTATTAAATTTAGCATTAGTTTTAGCCCGGAATTAGTGTTAATATTATCTTTTTGGAAAGAGAGTGGTTGAAGTGATAGGCCATTAAGTCCAGTCTTAGAAGATAGAAAGTTATTACAAAAATTATGCTTTGAGGCAAAGGAAAATGTTTAGTAAACATGGGGTTCGATCCTGAGGCTCATGATTAAATTAAGGTTGAATTATTGGCTGAATAACTGTGTTGGATAAAAATATAGGATATTGTAGTCATAGAGCTAGTTATCCAAGTTGTTATATTAAAAATAGAGGTTGTCCAAGCATTGGCAAGGTCCAAGATGTGGTCCTGTAAGTGGGTAGCTGATAGGGAAAGAAGGAACAGAATATCAGAAGCAAAGATATGCAAAGGATTGGATGCAGTATCCACACCAGACTGCCGTCCCTGAGGATAGTGGGATCTGTCTGCATAGGATCAAAGGAGAGAGTGCAAACATATTGTTTCTAGGAAAGCAAATTGGGTCTTTTTTAAACTTATAATATCAAGGCTAAAATGTATTATAATTTTAATAATTAATACAAGCATGCACTTGGGGTAATGTGTTTTACCACAGAGGTGCTTGATAAATATTTCATAGATTCTGAATTTTTAACCAATCCATTCCTCTACTCAGCCTATGAAGAATGCTTTACAATCCTTGAGTATTTAATGTCTACCCTTGCCTAATAATTCATTGCAATGTTTTGCTTTTATGGTGAGGAATTTCTTCTGTATACTTTCATGTATTCGACACGTGCTTATGACATACCAGCATTATTCCAGGTGCTAGGTATACATCAGAGAACAGACCAGACAGATCTCTGTCCTCTTACAACTTGGGTCTCAGTAGGAGAGACAGACACAATCATAAACATAGTAAGTATATGAGCTTTTAGAAGGTATTAAATGCATGAAAAAGAAACCTAGAATAGCATATGAAGCCAGAAGATAGCATGGGTGGGTGAGTCTACTTTTAAAATGGGATGGTCCAGGGGCACCTGGGTGGCTCAGTCGGTTAGGCTTCCGACTCTCAATATTGACTCAGGTCTTGATCCCAGGGTCATGAGTTCAAGTCCCATGTTGGGCTCCACATTGGGTGTGGAGTCCACTTAAAAAAATAAAACAAAATAAAATGGGATGGAGGTGGGCTTCATTCAGAAGATGCCATTTGAGCAGATACCTGAAGGAGATCTTGCAGCTTTCTGAACAAGACCCAACTAATTAGAGGGTCCTGCGCTTTATTTATGTATTTCTTATTCCTTACTTTCTTTGTTTTGCTTTGGATAATCTTGATACATCAGCATATGGAAATAAAGAATGCTGATGAAATGTCTCTTTATCTTTATTAGCTAGAAATAGCTTATGTAGACAAATTTATATATGGAATAACTCAAACCATTTTGCCCTTTACTGAAAGTCCAGAAGAAGATGATTCTTAAACTTGCAAGCTAAGTAGCAACCTCAACCTTTTGATTTAAGCTTTAAATAAAACCTTATTATCCTAAAGATAAATTTTATAATCAAAATCCAGACTCCTTGCTTTGCTGATTTGAGAATTACTAATTTCATAATATTTTCAGTCATTTAAAAAAATATACCTGGAATATGCAGTAAAAATCAAACACTTGTTCCTTGTTAAATTTTATTTGGGCTTTTCAGTTTTGTTTTTTTTTTTCCTCAATCACATATGTTTGCCAGATACTAATTAGAATTCAAAAACCACCATGATGCACCCTGAAAGGGTTACAGAATTTCTAACGAGGAGGAAAAGATGAATGCAATTTAAAAATTACAATTTTGACAAGAAACATATATTCTTATTAGCTTAAGTAATGTTGTCATGAAATATTAATTGCATACTCATGATTCTGAATCTAATTTTAGCTAATTTAGAAGGATTGTTAGAAACAAATCCAGTTATCTTTGATGTCTTCCCAAGAGCATTTTATTTCCCTTTTCTTTTTATTTATAGCTCTTCTTCCTTTTGTTCCAATTCCTTGCCAGTTCAAATCATATATGCACGAATAGACATTTTTTCTGTAAAATTAAGAGCCCAGCATCCACAATGTTTTACAGCTTGCTTCCTTTACTTTCACTTCAGAGTTTCTTCAACCATCTAATAATAACATGCAAAGTTAAACAAGTTCATACTACACAATTTAATGTACATTAAAATGATGTCTCTTCATCTTACACATCCAATTTCTATCCAAAGCACCCAGTTGTCAGTTTTTTTTTTATTAACTCTCTAACTTGACATTGAATATTCCAAAAGATATGTGTAACTACCTCATTTCTTGTAAGCGTGAGCACATCATAGTCTTTTGAACTTAAATCAATAGATTTCACTTGTTTGTGAAAGGATGTTCCTTTTAGCATGCTTGTACTTTGGAAACATCCTAATGCTTAGCCCTATTTACATAAATTATGATACAGTCATAGAATAGAAAAATATAGAGTTATTCAAAAGAGCAGATGTTTGTGTGTTAGATCTGAAAAGTGTCTGTCATATACTGGTAACATCTATACACCGATGTTCATTATCACCTAGGTTTATTATGGTTTTAGTTTTCTTTTTAACTTTGAAAGCAGTTAAGTAGGAAAAAGCATTTGATTGAATGCTACATATTATTAATTATTTGAAGTCTAACTTCATTATGTCCTAAAGTCTCATTGAAATTCAGTCTATTTCTTACTGCTATATTCTGCTCCATTTTCTCTTTCTCAGGAAAACAGAAAACTTTTTTTTCTAAATTCTAATAAAAATGTCATTTTTTAGTTGGGGAAACTTTAATATACAAATTAATTTGGAGGTAATTGTTACATTTACAGGAAATCTTTCATTTCAAGAACAAGTAATGTATTACTATTTAGTCAAGCATTCTCGTATCAAAGTTTATAAATGGAGTTAAGATTCCTTTTATTTCAAGTCCTTATAGTTTGTCTTAAATGTTCTGCATATATTTTATCTTTTGATTTATTGTTATTACATAGATTCTCATATTTTCTAATGCATTATTGCATGTATATGAATGCTATTGATTTCGAGTCAACTTTGTGACCAGAAATTTTAGTGAAATATCTCTTCTTTCATACCATTTCCCATTTTAAACTAATTCTTTTGATTTTCCAGGTACTGTGTATTTGTATTACAAATAACAGTTTTTCCACTTCATTTATAAATACTTACACTTTGACTTTCTCTAATCTAATTTTATTGACTAATATTTGGAGAATGATATTAAATAGATGACAGTGAATGACGTTTCTTCTAGACTTTAATAGAAATGAATCCATTGCTTCATCGTTAAGGGTGATCCTGGTTTTGGTTTGAAATAACCTATTTCTTTATGATTTACCTCATAGCAGGTGTGTGTGTGTTTTCAAATAAGGAGCAAATATAAATTTTATCAGTTGCATTTTAGCATCTCTGAAGAGGAACATGGTTTTCCCTATCAACTTGTTAATGATTAGTTATAGATTAATAGTGAGCTGTCATTACTTTCCTCATATGAATTTTACTTGGACATAATACTTTGACTTAATGTGAACATTTATTTTATGTAATATTATTGTTTAGGATTCTGCAGTAACATTTGTGAGCGGGTTCTCTAATTTTTCTTTATTGTATTATCTTTGTCATATTTTTATATTAATGTTATGCTGCCTATGAAGAAAGGAAGCATGTTTTTCTTCATACTCTGCTTTGAAACATCTTAAAAGAATCAAGTATCTGTTCAAAATGTTTTGATAAACTTCAACAAGAAGTCATCAGGGTCCGGAACCTTAAATAACTGTGACAATTTTATTTTATGCCTTCTATGTTAATTTGTCTGTTATACTTTTGCATCTTGTGTAAGTTTCAGCAACCTAATATTTTGTACATTTGTTTACTTCTTATAGGTTTTTAAATTTTTTATTTGCCTCCATTTGAGACAAGTCATCTCTTTGATTTGGCAAATATAATTTGTAACTATAATAAGTCCTTGCTTTGTACACTACTATGTTAATAACTCTTACGAGTGGGACCTGTGACAAGTGAGAACCTAGTTCCAATATGAACACATTTCAGTTAACATGGTATGGTGCAGTGAAGACTGGCTGTATAGATTTTCCCCATTCTCAGTTTTTACTTTGTACAATTGTATTTTTCCCTTTTCCTGATGAGGCCATATCCTTCCCCAAGAATGATTATATATTAATTAAGCCATTTTTCTATTTTGTTATTGATACATTTTTATTTTTATATTGTATATTTCTTCCTTCTATTGAGGTTTTTTTTTTTTTGCCTTCATTTTAAGTGCATAATTTTGCTTCATTTTTTTCTTAAGTGTATCAGGCTAGAGTTTTTCCCCATATGTAACAAAATCAAACTGACTTTTAAAATGCAGGATTTTTACCTTTAGTTATTAGCTATTCTGCAGATTCTGATTGGAATCTTTTTGATCCAAAGCAGTTTACTTCTTATCTGGCTACTCCTCTTGTTTGATTCTTCAAACTCATATACAACATCTAGTGGTACTCTAGAAACACATCTACAAAGCCATTATTAATATTTTAATTATTTTAGGCTAACAGATAAGAAGTATGGAATGTCATTATCTCAAAATCTCAGGTCAAAAAAGGCATTGTTTGGCCCTACCCAAGTGTATCAATTACTTTCTTCTCCCATTTACATTGCTCTGCAGTTTTTTATTGTCACTGTGGAGAAAAATGAGTTATGAACACCATTATTCTATCATCTTCAAGAACCATTAATTCTGAGAGTTTAATATCATTGGGTAGAATTGAACTTAAAGACAGTACCTTATCTGTTTATAAAGGAAGAATCCATTCAAAATGTCTGAATGGAATGTTTTTCACTCCTTTTTAAACAGCCTTTAAGAGAAAAAAATGTGGTATGATATCCCTTCAAAAGCAAAATCATATTTTTTAAAAGACTATATTTTGGATGGGAGTTTTAAAAGACAGTAATAAAGGTAGAAGTGTAAAACAAACAGAACAAATAGACACCAAAACCCCTGGAAAAGCTAACCCCACAAATAACAAAATTTAGTTAATGAAGGAAATTCTACTCCTCCAGGTTGGAGTACCTCATAGCAGACTTCCACTCCCTGTACAAATAACTTAAAAACTCGCTAAAATACATAAAATGGTCATTTTTAGTTATGGGGCAATATCCAAAACAGGATTGATCTCTGAGGTAAGGGAGTTAAATAAGGTGAGGCTAATGACAGAAGCTTCTACCTGGAGGCAGATCTGGATCATGATGTAGGGAGGAAGAACACAAACAGAGCCCAGTGGTCTCTGAGCTGAGAAAACAAAGACTGGAGCTCAGGCATTCTGAGGAAGGTGGGATCAGTGGGCAGGGTAACCGAAGAGGCAGAGCCACAGACTACTAGGTTTACCTCAAAAACAAAAACAAACAAACAAAAACCCAAAAAACTCAGAAGCTAACTTGAACAGATTCCCACTGACCAAAGATGAGGCAATTTGAGTTTCAATAAAAATAAGAATTGCAATGGATTGAACTTATACAAAAAAATATTTAAATCCATGAGTTCATGATGTTATATAATTTTAAAAACTAACTGGTTACTTTCTAAAAATGATGACAAGGAACCCAATTTATAATCTTGAAAATGGACTAATAAGAGGAAAAGGTGATGAAAAAATTCCTTCCTTTACTAAATAAAATGATACCATTATAGATTAGAGGAAACATAAAATTTTCTGAGATAAAAAATGTAAATAAAATGATAAAACATGGTTAATGGAGCCAGGTATGGAGAACTGACGGCTATTAACTCAAAAACTAATGAAAATCTGGTATCATGGGCCTTCTGATAAAATAACACAGCATCAAAAATAGTCTTTGCAAAAGGATACAAACTAAGTCAGAATAAGTTTCTAAATATGGCTGCCAATTTCCAGGAAAAGCAGAGGACAGAACAGGTTGAACTACACCAGGAGTATGCCAACAACAAAATTCAGACTATGGAAAACTTCAAGTAAAATAACCCAGGTTCTTCAACAGATAAATTTTAAGAAAAGGATAGGAGAGAAGCACCTGGTTGACTCAGTCACAGAAGCATGTGACTCTTAGTCTCAGGGTCATGAGTTTGAGCCCCACATTGGGTATAGAGATTACTCAAATAATTAAAATTTAAAAAAAAAGGAAAGAAAGAAAAGGATAGTAGAATCTGTAGATTTAAAAAAAAAAAAAAAGACAAAGATATATCAAGTTAAAAATTGTCCAAGACTAAACAATAGATTCTAGTAATTCTCATTTGGGTGATAATAAAGAACTTCAAGGAAGTGGTTACTGCAAAATTCCAGATGGTGGTTTCTCTTCTGGGAAGCTGAGAATGTGAATGAGATGAGACACATGGCAGAGATGTTCTATTTCTTGACCTGAGTGGTAGCTGTGAGAAAAGTCTCCTTATACTAACTCACAAACTTCATATTTGTTTTGTATGGTTTTCTGTATCTGTGTTTTATTGCACTATAAAAAAAAGTTTAAAATAAATAAAAGGAAAACAAAAAATAACACCTCATTTTATAAATTGATAGAATAATTTAAAGTGTGCTAGTGATCACCTATTGTCTGTCTTCTAATGGAGGACTTTCTTTTATAGCAGCTGCTCAAAGTATGGCATCAAGTCCACCAGCTAAACCACCCCCTGGGAGCTAGTTAGAAAGGCAGTGTCTCAGTTCCTACACCTGACCTACTGAATCAGAATCTGTATTTTAACAAGATACCCAAGAGGTCCATGTTTATAATAAAATCTGAAAAGGAGTGTTTTGAAGGATCCTCAACAGACTGTTACCTTGCATAATTTTAGTTCAGCTTAGTAGTTTCCTCATTTTTTCCCGGGTCCTCTAGTTATTAAACTTTTTTTAAAAATGGACTAAACAATTTCTTCCTGTAATTTTCAGACTCTGGTCCTCTATAGAAATACAACATCAATCCAGACTTTTCCACATGGTGTGCTCCTGTATTTGAAAATAGTCCTCTATTCTGCAAGCTAAGCATGCCACATTGTTTCAATTTTCCCCTGTGCCTTGATTTCCAAACTTTCATACATTCTCATATTTCCGCAAATGTACAATACCTTCCTAAATATGCCTGTCCAAATTGTGCAACATGTCTTAGAATTTATATGACCAGTATGCAATGGGATGTAGGAAGAAGACAAATATTCATGAGGATATTATTATATGACCAGTGCTAATCTTTACCATCCTCATTTAAAAACAAAAAAGTCCAAGATTTCCAAGACAAAACCAGATCTCTTTATTCATCATGATCTCAACATTCTACATCACTTATTCAATGTTATTGTTATTGTTGTTGCTATTGTTGTGGTTTTCTCTGAACCTTTGGGTCATGACAAGCTTGGAGATAATTAAAATTCCAGAAAATTTTGCATATGAACATTTGCAAAGCTTGTATTCGCCCCTTCTTGACAAATATAATTGATTTTCATTGTGTAAATCTAAGCAGCTGCAAGTATTCATGCTATCTCATTTTATTATGTATATAAGGTTTCCTCCTTATTAAGATGTAGTCAAGGGATGCCTGGTGACTCAGTTGGTTAAGTGTCTGCATTCATTTCTGGTCATGATCCCAGGGTCCTGGGATAGAGCCCCATGCTGGGTTCCCTACTCAGCAGGGAGTCTGCTTCTCCCTCTGCCCCTGCTCATGCTTTCTCGCTCACTCACACTCTCTCAAATAAGTAAATAAAATCTTTAAAAAAAGAAAAAAGATATAGTCAAGTATCCATCAATGATGTTGTCAGTGGGAATCCTGCCTTCATCCTTTTGGAAATTTTATCCTTGGCGTTCTGAATGTAAACTTAGGGCAACTTTAACCCAAGTCTTAGCAGAGCTAAGTAAAACAGGATATAAAATGTGTTGGGTTTTTTTTTTCTAATTAATTTGAATGATTGTTACAGTAAAGTAAATGTATTCTGCCCTTTATTGAATAGCTAGCTTTCAGTCTATATCTTGTTTTTAATTAATACAGTATTGCGTGTGTTAACTTGGCTTTATCTAAAATGCAACAGAGGACAATGAGTTGTTGAGAGCCAGAGTATCAAAGTAAACTTATTAGCCCATTGAAGGGTATCCCATCCCATTCACTGTGTAATTACTCTGTATATAACACTACAGCTAACAAGATTAGTAAATTATGGCCCTTGCGGTTAAAGAGCTCATAGCCAAATTAGTGGGAGAATGACATTAATAAATAGTTATTTGTGGGTAGAGGATTATTCAATACTCAAAATTCAATTGTAATGTTATGGAGGTGGTCCAAGATGGCAGCAAACAGACTGAACTCACCTACTCCCCTGGACACACCAAATTTACAGCTACATTTGGAATGATTCCCACTGAAAAGTAACTGAAAACTAGCTGAACAGCTCCCTCCACAACAAGGGATAAAAGCCCTCCCATTGAGTCCAGTAAGAGAGGAAGAGATGTAGTCTCACCAAAAACCCTACCCCCAGCACAGTGACCCACAATAGGGAAGAGTCTCATGGGTACAGAGCCTCTCCCTGAGGAACAAAGGATTTGTGTCCTATAATGCACAACCTGAACCTTGAGACATGCACCAGAGAGACAAGACCCCAAAACTGTCTAGCTTCAAAAATGACCTGTTCTAACACTGATGGGACCACAGGGTTGTGGGGATATGATATAATGCTTTAGAGAGGCTCATGTGTGGACTTACACATCCCAGGACCCAATAAAAAGGCAGTAGTTTGAGAGGTGACTGGATTACATGTGAAGGAGATTTGTTAATCTTAAACCATCTGCCAGAGGAGCAGGAATCAATGAGTCTTTCTTTGGGGGTGGAGGCACTGATGAACACTTTTTTGTACTCCCCCTCTTTCTTGCTGAAATAGGCAGGTGTGTAGAAACATAGACTCTCTAAAGCCATGAGCGTACTCCACTCCCAACACTGTTGGCTTTGCTAATTGCAGGCATGTCCCATGCCCAGCACTTTTCCCTTGCATCATTAAGGCTGTAAATATGCCTTGCCCTCAACCCTGTCTCATGGCCTTGCTATAGCTGGCAGGTGAGTGCAATCCATTCAGGGACCACCCCCTTGATCACCTAGCCATGGTGGCCAGAGGGGCTTGCCTTTCTGGGCCCCATGAGACTATAACCATCAGAAAGATAGTTTGGGGTGGGCTACCCAACCCAGGTACTGCACAGAAAGCCAGCCTGTGGGCTTAACCTGTCTTCAGGTCTCCTTAACCTAGGCTTCAGGTCTGTCACACATGTAGAGGCTACAAAGACACTCTCAGAAAATAGAGACAGGGAGACACCATCTTCAAGTCCTCCCTTGGCCTTGCCACAGTTTGCTGGCACCACCCAGAAAGGAACAAATACACTCATCTGAAGCCCCAATTTTTGCCACCATCACCTGGGGGATACCTCCAGATCTTCTGGTCTGGAAGCCAGCAGAGTTTACACAGGACTATATACATTTGTCTACTTTAAACAGTGCTGATTAAGGATCTAGCTTCCAATCAGCCTGAAACTGGTTGCTGACAGACATCTCTCCCTTTGGAACACTTGGCAAGTCCAAGTTTTGGTGCGCCCTCAACAACTGGGACTTATCAAGAATCATTTAGGCTACTTAACAATAACAAAAATTGAAAAGACAACCAAGAGCTAGGGCAAGTGTGAACAATAACATTTATCTCCTACACAAGGCCACTCCTTCAAGACTGGGAGATATAGCTATTTTGTCTAATAAATAGAAACAACCACAGAGAGTCAAGCAAAATGAGGAACAAAGAAAAATCTTACAAGTGAAAGAACCAGACAAAACCTCAGAAAAATACCTTAATGAGCTGATATGATTATTCTACCTGATAAAGAGTTCAAATAATGGTCATGAAGATGTTCACCCATTTTGGCAGAAGAATGGATGAACATGAGAGAAGTCCGGCAAAGAGATAGATAACACAAGAAAGTACCAAACAGAAGTCAGAGAACTGAAGAATGCAATAAATGAACTGAAAAATATGCTAGGGAGTTTCAATAGCAGACTGGATGAAGTAAAAGAACAGATCAGAAAGCCGGAAGATAAAAAAATGGAATTCACTAAGACAGCAGCAAAAATTACAAAAATAAAAATAAAAATGAAGATAGCTTAATGGACCTACAGGATAACAACAAGCCAAATAACATTTTTATCATAAGAAGAGATAAAGGGGCCAAAAACTTACTTGAAGAAAGAATGGCTAAAAGCTTTCCTAATCTGGAGAATGAAACAGACATCCAGATCTAAAATCACAAAGAGTTCCAAGTAAGATAAACCCAAAGAGAGCTATACCAAGACACACACAATTAAAATTTCAAAAGTTAGAGAGGGAATCTTAAAAGCAGCAAGAGAAAAAAAAAATGTTACATAGAGGGACTGTCAACTAATTTTGCAGCAGAAATTTTGCAGGTCAGAAAAGAGAGGCATGATATATTCAAAGTACTTCAAGGAAAAAACTTCCAGCTAAAAATATTCCACCTGGCAAGGTTATCATTCAGAATAGAAGTAGAAATAAACAGCTTTCCAGACAAGGAGAAATTAAAGAAGTTCATCACCACTAACTGGCCTCAGAAGTAATGTTAAAGAGTCTTCTTTAAGCTGAAAAGAAAAGGCACTAATTACTAACAAGAAAATATATTAAAGTAAAAATCCCACTGGTAAAGGTGAATAGATAATAAAAGTAGTGGTTTAAAGACTTATAAAGCTAATATTAAAGTTAAAAGACAAAAGTAGTAAATTTAGTCATAACTACAATAATTAGTTAAGGGACACACAAAATAAAAAGATGTAAAATAGAAGATTAAAAACCAATAATATGGAGTGGAGAGCAAAAATGCAGCTTTTAGAATGCATTCAAATTTCAGTTGCTATAAACTTAAAATAGACTGATCATATATATATATTGTATTACATACTGATTATATATAATCTATATTATATACATTATCCACTTATTATATCTCTCTTTATATGGCATTATGTATATGACATTATATATATTATATATAAAATGACATTTTATATACATATATAACATTCACATATATATATGTGAACATGGCAACCACAAAGCAAAAACCTATCGTGGATACACAAAAGTAATGAGAGGAATCTAAACAAAACATTAAAGAAAGGCATCAAACCACAAGGAAAGGAAACAAGAGAAAAAAGAATAGAGAAAAACTACAAACACAACCACAAAGCATTTAAAGAAATGGCAATAAGTACATACCTATCAACAATTACTTTAAGTATAAATGGACTAAATTCTCCAGACAAAAGACATAGAGTGTCTGAATGAATAATAATCAAGACTCATCTTTACGTTGCCTACAAGACACTCACTTCAGATCTGAGGACACTCATAGACTGAAAGTAAAGGGATGGAAAAAGATATTCCATGCAAATGGAGACAGAAAAAAATGGTGTAGCTATACTCATATAGGACAACATAGACTTCTTAAAAAATATTTGAGAGAGAGAGAGAGAGAGAGAGAGAGTGTGTGTGTGTGTGTGTGTGTGTGTGTGTGTGTGTGTGAGCAGAGTTGGGGAGGAGGGCCAGAGCGCTCAAAAGAGAGTTTAAAACAAAGACTATAATAGAAGACAAAAAAATATTATATAATGATAAAGGGGTCAATCCAACAAGAGGATGTAACATTTGTAAATATTTATGTACCCAATATAGGAGCATCTAAATATATGAAGCAAATATTAACAGACCTAAAGAAAAAAATTGATAGCAATACAAAAACAGTAGGAGACATTAATACCTCACTTAAATCAGTGAGAGAGTATCCAAAATACCAATAAGGCAAAAATCAACTTTAAACAACATATTAGACTAAATGGACTAAATAGCTATGTACAGAACATGCTATCCAAAAGCAGCAGGATATACATTCTTCTTAAGTGCACATGGAACATTCTCCAGGATAGATCGTGTGTTAAGCCATAAAAGGAGTCTCAATAACTTAAAGAAGATTGAAGTCATATCAGTCATCTTCTCCTACCACAGTGGTGTAAAACTAGAAATCAATTACCAAAACTGGAAAAATCATAAACATGTGGAGACTAAACAACATGCCACTGACAACCAATGGGTTGATGAAGAAATCAAAGGGGAAATTAAAAAATACCTTGAACAAATGAAAATTAAAATACAATAACCCAAAATCTATGGGATGGAGTAAAAGCATTCTAAAAGGGAAGTTCATAGTGACACAGGCTTATGTAAGGAAAAAAAAAAAAAAAGCCCCTCAATCTAACTTTACACCCAAAGAAACTGGAAAAAGAAGAACAAACGAATCACAAAGCTAGTAAAAGAAAGGAAATAATAAATATCAGAGCAGAAATAAATGAAACAGGGGCAAAAAATAGAAAATATCATTGAAAAATCAGAGCTGGTTCTTTGTAAAGATCAACAAAATTGATAAACTGTTAGCTGGACTCACCAAGAAAAAAAAGAGAGAGAGAGAGAAGGCTCAAATAAATAAAATCAGGAATGAAAGAGAGCAAGTCATGACTGATAGCCACACAAATACAAAGAGTCATGAGACTACTATGAACAACTTATCTCCCAAAAAATTCTACAACATAGAAGAAATGGTTAAGTTCCTAGAAATATACACTCTTCCAAGACTGAATTAGGAAGACATAATAATTGGTCTATTCAGATTTTCAACTGAGGAGATTGAATCAGTAATTGAAAACCTCCCAACAAACCAAAGTCCAGACAGACTCAGTGGTGACTTCTCCCAAAAATTCAAAGATTTAATACCAATCTTTCTCAAATTCTTCCAAGAAACTGAAGAGAAGAAAAGGCTTCCAAACTCATTTTACAAACCCAACATTACCCTGATACAAAACCAGGCAAGGGTAACACATATACACACACACACACACCCCCCATCATCACAGTCCAATATCCCTGATGAATACAGGTGCAAATCTTCTCAACAAAATATTAGTAAACTTAATTCAACAATACATTAAAGGAGCATACACCATGTTCAATTGAGATTTATTTCAGAAATGCAAGGATGATTCAACATCCACAGATCAATCAATGTGATACACCAAATTAATGAAATGAAGATAAAAGAAGCCAATCAAGATGCAGGAAAAAAAAAACTTGACAAAATTCAACATCCACTTATGATAAAAACTCTCCACAAAGGGGGTGCAGAAGGAATGGAACTCAATATAATAAAGGCCATATATGACAAGCCCACTGCTAACATCATACCCAATGGTAAAAAAGCTAAAACCTTTTCCTCTAAGATCAGGAACAATGCAAGGATTCTCACTCACCACTTCTATTCAACATACAGCTCTATGTCCTAGCCACAGCAATTAGATAAGATAAATAAATGGCAACCAAATTGGAAAGGAAGAAGTAAAACTGTCACTATTTCAGATCAACTGATACTATTTATAGCAAACCCTGAAGACTTCACCAAAACATTGTTAGAATAAATGAATTCAGTAAAGTTGTAGGATACAAAAATCAAGATACAGAAATCTGTTGCATTTCTGCACATTAATAATGAACTGCCAGAAAGAGAGATAAATAAAAACAATCCCATTTACAATTGCATCAAAAAGAATGAAATATGTAGGAGTAAATTTAACCAAGGAAGTGGAAGATCCAAATATTGAAAACTGTAAGACATTAATTTTAAAAATGAAGAAAACACAAATGTAAAGATATTGCATACTCATGGATTGGAAGAATTATAATCGTTAAAATGTCTGTCCTACCCAAAGCAATCTACAGATTCAGTGCAAATGGCATTTTGCCATTTTGCTATCAAAATTCCAATGGCATTTTTCACAGAACTAGAGTAATTCTAAATTTTGTACAGGACCACAAAACACTCCAAGTAGCCAAAGCAATCTTGAGAAAGAACAAAGCCAGAGGTATCGTGCTCCCTAATTTCAAACTAAACAAAGCTATAGTAATCAAAACAGCATGGTATCGCCATAAAAACAGACATGGATCAATGGAATAGAAAAAGAGTCTCAAAGTAAGCCCATGCATATAATTATTCATACATTCTTAAATTACTACAAAAGATCCACGAATATACACATGGGCAAAGGGTAGTGTCTTCAATAAATGTTAATGGAAAAACTGGACAGTCACATACAAAAAAAAAAAATGGAACTAGACCATTATCTTACACAGTACACAAAAATTAACTCAAAATGTCTTAGAGACCTAAATGTAAGACCTGAAACCATACAACTCCTAGAAAAACACATAGGTATTTAACTCCTTGTCATTGGTCTTGGTGTTGAAATTTTGGATCCAACAAAAAGCAACAGCAACAAAAGTAAAAATAAAGAAGTGGGACTATAACAAACTAAAAAGTCTTACACAGTGTGGAAACATCAACAAAATGAAAAGGCCACCTACTAAATGAGAGAAAATATTTTCAAGTCATATATCCAACAAGGGGTTAATATCCAAAATATGTAAAGAATTCAAACACTCAATAGCAAAATACCACATAATCTGACTTAAAAATGGGCAGAAAATCTAAATAGACTTTTTTTCTGAAGAAAACAGAGAAAGCCAACAGGCACATGAAAGGATGTTCACTATCACTCATCAGGATAATTACCAGAAAAATGCAAGTCAAGACCACAGTTATCACCTCCCACTTGTTAGAAGGGCAATTATCAAAAAAGATGAAAAATAACCAGTATTGGAGAGGATGTGGAGAAAAGGGAGCCATCACACACTGCCGGTGGGATTGTAAGGTGGTACCGGCACTGTAGGAAAGAGTATAGTGATGCTTCAAAAAATCAAAAATAGAAATACCAGTTATTCCACTTCTGGTTATTTATCAGAAGAAAACAAAAACACTAACTCAGAAAGATATACACACTCCTACATTCACTGTAGCATTATTGATAATAGCCAAGATATGGAAAATAACCCAAGTATCCATCAACAGGTGAATGGATAAAGGATATGTTGTGTAACACACACACACACACACACACACACACACACACACACACACACACACACTGGAATATTACTCATTCACAAAAAGGAAATCTTGCTATTTGCAACAACATGGGTGGACCTTGAGGGTATTATGTTAAGTCATATAGAGAAAGATATATAACATATGATTTCACTTACATGTGAAATCTAGCAAACCAAACCAACAAAAACAAAATAAAACTCATAGATACGGACAAGAGATTGGTGATTATCAAAAGAGAAGGAGCTTGGGGGGGTGGGCAAAATGGGTGAAGGTGGTCAATTGCATGGTGACAGATGGTAACTATACTGGTGGTGATTATTTTGTAGCATATATAAAAATTGAATTATTACCTTGTACACCTAAAACTAGTTTTTTACCAATTTTACCTCATTAAAAAAAAATAAATTGTAGCACAGAGTGTGTAGCTCAAGATGGGGGGTGGTGGGGCAGGGAGGGGACCCTCTGGTCATAACAGTGAGAAGTCAGCAGTAGGGGCACAACATTTCACATTTTGTAATGCAAGTGAAATTTGGCTACTATCCCATGGAAGAACGGAAAGAATCAAGTGAGAATTGAAAATGAATCCTGAGTCTCCCACTTTCTAGCTTTGGGATTTGGCCTTAGGCCTCCATTTCCTCAGCTGCAAAACACCGATATTATTGCCTAAAATGTGGGATTGTGGGAAGTTAGACATAATGCACCTAGCATGGGATTTGATACAAATATGAACTTCCAACAATGGTAAACAACTCTACTAATCATAAAAAGATGAACAAGCAAAAAAGAAATGAGAACTGACCTGGATCCAGTAATGATTGTACAGTTAAGGACTGTGTAAGTGTCAGACATCAGCTGCTTTCTCAGTGATGACCTATGTTAAGAGTAATAATTAAATGCCCTTTTCTGTGATAGAGATGCAACTCTTGTTCTTAACAGTCATTTAGACTTATTAGAGAACTCTGGGAAAGTGAGAAGAGGTTAGGACATAGCCAGGCTGAGCTGCAACTGGGGTCTCTCAGATGGACCACAGACCCTTCAGGAGGTCACAGGAGATTGGTTATTTCAGTTCAAGTGCATCTGTTTCCACAAATTGCTCCTCTCCAAGTAAGCACTTTGTTTCAGGCCATCACACAATGGAAATTAGATTATTAAGAAGGTAGGCTACTCAAATAACAAGAATAAGCAGCATTTTAAATCAGCTTAATATTCATTTCAATTAAAGAAAAGACAAGCATTTGTGTCAACCATAGGTTTGGTCTAGAAATACTGCTGCAATTTTCTGTGTTCCTGGTCCCATGTGAACATTACTACGTGCTAATAAACTTGCAGCTTGACACGTCGATAGTTTCACCTATAAATGTGATTTAAAATGTTTATAAAATAGGGTTATACAGAAGTCTTATTCAGGATGTTTTTGCTTAGCTCAAGCAGTAATGAAAGCAATGGCAATTCAAGCTAAAAAATCAAAAACTAATTGCCCAGCGGTTGTGAGCATCAGGAGAATGCTGACACGACTGCAAAATTAAAACCTCTGAAAACAGAAGCAGTTGTTTAGGCTGATTTCAAGTTATGCTAACAAACAAAATGCAACAAAAATTCTCTCTCACAGACCTTATTAATTTCCACAGGAATTTAATTTCTGTTAAATTTAATTCCACATTAATTTAAACTGGCATTTTCTCTACCCCCCTTTTTTATACCACTTCTCTTTAAAAATAGATCAGATTATGTTTAAGATCAGAGATGTAAAAGAAAAATGGAATTTACGATGCAAAAAAAAATGCCTAATTAACTCCATTTTCAGCAATGGGATAAATTATATCAAGAGATTCTTCAGGTTAAAATCAGTTCAAAGATTAACCTGCAAGAAGAGAAGTAAAATTTTCCTTGGTTGACAGAGCCCTAAATTTGCATCATCCCAAATTTTCACTAAATAGTGCTTTCAAAACTAAAAACCATTATTAGTGAACGTCACAAATACTTAACACCTAGTTTTCCTTAAAATGATGCCTTAAAAACTCTTAAAATATTTTAGGGATATATTGTTACTCTTATGTATTATTTTTATGTTATTAATTATGAAATTCAAAAACTATAGCTGTACAAAAACTCACAGGCAAACAAAACTACTACACTTTGATCTTCTACCAGGCAGCAATAAACCACAGTCATTTGTGATTCCAAACTTTACATATTTCTGTTTATTGTTTTCAACACAATTTTACATGCATTTTATTTTCAGTAATGAACCATGCAAGAGAGGAAGAGGTTTAAAGAAAACAACAACAACAGGGGATGTAAGTCTCAATATCTTGACAGTAGGAAATGCTACCGGAAAAACAATCTGGCTTCCTTTAACAATCAACATCACAAAACTGCAAAGGATAGAGACAGATCAGTTATTTTTTTGGCTGTATAATAAGTCACCCAAACTTATGGTGTAAAAGTATAACTAGTAATAAGTTATTATCATCTTTTATGGTTTGGAGGTCTTATAAGCTCAACCAGACCCCTGACGTGGGGTCCTAGGCTGTTATGGTAAGATGGGGGGCTGGGGCTAAATAGACATGATTATTACTTAAGCTTCAAAATTGTCATTCTTGACTAAAAAAAAGTAAAGAGAAATTCAAATACTCTCCTTACTCCTCAAATAGAAAAATCTTGTGGGTATTTTTGATGAAGAAGTGTGCTTATTGTCCTTCACCTCTATGTAAGGAGGAGAATGGACATAGTCAGATTCCTCCTCTTCAGGAAAAGTTGTTCGTTTAGTCATCTGCTCTACAGAAGCATTCTCAATAATTCTCTTGGGGCACCTGGGTGGCTCAGTCGTTAGGCGTCTGCCTTCGGCTCAGGTCATGATCCCAGGGTTCTGGGATCGAGCCCTGCATGGGGCTCCCTGCTCTGCAGGAAGACTACTTCTCCCTCTCCCACTCCCCCTGCTTGTGTTCCTGCTCTCGCTGTTTCTCTGTCAAATAAATAAAAATCTTTAAAAAAAAATCAATCAATCTCTTTATTGAGAATTTTTAATTCTCTGCATTATGTATTGCAAGCAACATACACTCTCTGCAGTTCTGAGACCGTGAAGCCTATCTCCGGTTGCTGAAAGCCTGGGATGAGGCATCGCTTGCCCCATCCTCCAGTGCCATCACGTTGGCTCAGTGTCTCTTATGCCCTCTTCAGAACCAAAGCCACGGCTCCGCACTGCTAGTTCAAACAGTGGGCGGGTCACTAGTGCCAACATAGCTCGTTCTCATGCAGCAGTGCAGGCATTTGGTAGAGACTAAGTAAGTTCTCACTCAAGCCTGACACTTTGGCCCAGATGGTTGGCAGGGTCTAGTAGCGCCCCTTTTAAAGTGGACAGACACACAGGGAAGAGAGCTATGAAAGCTTAAAGAGACGGTTTTTCGGAGCTAAGTGCCAGGGTATTAAATCAACGAGACCATCAAAAATGAGAGTTATGGGAAACTCTGGATACACGATGATCCTGGGTCTAAAATTCCTTGTATGGATAATCAAAAATTGGATTTTTCGTCATGTACATAAGGACATCGTTACACAGGTGAGGATTACACAATTAGAGCAGGGATGTGTAGAAAAGGCAACGTTCTTTTGATGACAGTGAAAGTTAATGGAGCCAGTGAAATAAACCCTCTAAGTACCCAGGGAGAAAGTGTGTCCTCAGTTGGTTTTGACTATAGGAAAAAGAGCAGTGAAGAGGAAACATGAAGAGGTACATTATCCAAAGAATGGTAAGTGGTACCGGAAGACTCGGATGAATAAAACCACAGGATGATGGCAAGATTGCTGGAGAAAAATTACAGTACAGAATATGATGAGGTGGGCCAGTGGCAGAGGCCATTTTATTGCTCCTCTCTTTATATAAAATGATGTGACATTGTGGGCGCCTGGGTGGCTCAGATGGTTAAGCGTCTGCCTTCAGCTCAGGTCATGATCCCAGGGTCCTGGGATCGAGTCCCGCATCAGGCTCCCTGCTCCTTGGGAGCCTGCTTCTCCCTCTGCTTCTCTCTCTCTCTCTCTCTCTCTCCCCCTCTCTCTCATGAATAAATAAATAAAATCTTTTTAAAAAAATGATGTGACATTGAAAAATAGTCAACTGATGTTTACTGTTAGGTTGGGCATGGACATAAACCTTTACCCTATACTAATAGTAATTTCAGATTTCTCTGTCTATCCCTGAATAGGGCTTCCTGATTGCCCATTTTGCTTCATCAGACAGATCTACAGTTTCTTAAAAATACAGACTTCTAGATTCCAACTCTAGAAATTCTGATTGAATGGATGTGGTTTGGGGCCTGGAAATTTATTTTGCAAGCTCTCTCGATACTGTTGATGCATAGCTCAACTTCAGAACTGATGACATGCTTATTAGCAAGGCACAACTAGAAAGCATCCATCCAATATGAAATTAGTCGCAATAATAGCATAAGAAACTTCAGCATACACTCTCATTCTACTGTTTCATCCTGATAGCAAAATGCATTCTATGGTAAACACCATGAGATCACGGATGATGCCCCTGTGATTTGTCATTTTTCCCTAGGACCTACCTAACATTGGTATGTTGCAGGCAATATGCATTTAATGAATGAACAAGTCACTAAACTGCTGAATAAAATATTTAATATCCAAATAACTTTCTCATGCTGTCAAAAAGGACAAATCAAGAAGTGGCATTCTTTCATTCTTTTATCAACCCACAATGCAAAAATTACTTATTAAGGGTTTATTGTATGGTAGATATTATGTAACACACTAGCAATGCAGCAGTAAATTAAAGTATCCCCACCTCCTATGGTTATATTCCTCAACAGTGCTTATTTCTAATAAAAAAAAATGCCTTTTGAATCTCCAAGATGAGAGGTATCTTTTTGAGTATTTGAGTGTCTCTGTTTTCTACAAAGGCAACTGTTATAGAGTTGTGAGTCACTGCAATAAAATCGCAGGCAACATTTCATGTCCTAACTTTTACAGCTGAGGTTTGTCATCTGGTTCATTTTCCCTATGATCTGTGTGGGTGGGGCTGAATGTTCTTTTCCTTATCAGAGAAAATTTCAGTGAATTCCCTCAGAGGCAAAGCTTTCAAATCTATGACCTCTTCACCAAACTACATTTTCTATCAGTTTTTTTTTTATTTATTAAACAAAGAATTAGGGAAAAAAGTCAATACTTAACACACAAACATGCACAACTATTTTCCCAGCCATGCAGAGGGAAGGTATTACATTAAGACAGAAAATGATACCCAGGGAAGGCTGGTTTAGGTAAGCAGAGGAACTATGGAATTGTAAGTGACAGAAACAGTCAAATCAGATCAGAAACTAATTTCAATCTACTTCCTATCTCTGAAGGATTATCATGGGAAATTGTTAGAAATAGACCTGGCGTGTTATTTCCTGGGGAGAAAGATGAACCATTTCCTTGTTGCTTTCTTAGAAAATCCTATCAGAAAAACATCTGTTCCTAAAATTTCAGTTTTCTCTAGATTTTTAAGTCATTTTTGTATGAAGCCATATTCTTTTAAACAGTCCCATTTATTATTTTAGAAATTTCACAAACCCATACCCCTGTCCAAAGCAGCAGGGACATTACTGGATTTCAATTTTTAAATATCCCAAGGAGTCCCAAACAGTGGGCATGAGTGGATGAGGAGATTGTGAATTAACCAAACCAAGCAGGTATGCCTTTTATGTGTGCATATCTTTGTGGGAATCTGAACATTTTCATATGTCCTCTACTTAATCAGGGTAACCATGAAGAGAATATACTCTACCTAATCCACAACCTTAGTTATAAGGTCTGTTACTTTGTTGGGAGCTCGGGGGTTGTTCTAGAGAAGTGTTTGACAAAAATGAGATTTATGATTATAATCTTGTGTGTTCTAAGTTTTTATTTAAATTCCAATTAGTTAACATTCAAAACCTAAAAAGGTTAATATCAGGTGTACAATATAGTGATTCAACACTTCCATACGACACCCTGTGCTCATCACAAGTGCGCTCCTTAATCCCCATCATCTATTTCCCCCACCCCCCTACCCACCTCCCCTCTGGTAACCATCAGTTTGTTCTCTATAGTTAACAGTTTTTTTCTTGGTTTGCCTCGATCCCTCTAAAACAGAAATTTTCTTATACAGCAGGACACCAGGTCAAATACTCAAGGGATCTTAGAGTTTATTTGCAATAGGACTGCATAGTAAAAATTATTCCTCAATTACTTAAAGTAAAGCCCTAATTCTTTTTAGGATTTTTATAACTCAAATTGAAACTTTCACTAATAATTTCAAGAATATACCAAGTGTTTGTCTCACTACAGTTTGGTTAGTTATATTAGACAATCATTTTATATCATTACTTGATATAACCTAAGCAAAGGAGCTGACATAATAGCAAATTTTACTTTAGTTTATTGAGTTATTTGAATTAGAATGTTCAGATTCCTAAGACAAATATTTATCAAAGTTTAAAGAAAATTTTAACTCATTCCAGGGGTGCTGGATTCATTTATCTTTAGGGGGGCATTATGTAATTTTGTTTGTTTACAGGTTCTATGAACACTGAGCCAGTACATGGTCTCTCCTAAATGGCCCAGCAGTGTGTTGTGAAAAACACTGAACGTATTAAAAAGTGACTAATAGATATATAGGCTTATACGTGTCATGCCCATTTTGTTTCCTCGTGCTTAAATAGATTTTAAGCAGGGAAACCAACAACCTAAATTCTCAAGTAGCTATCTCTTCCCAATTACTTGCAATATCTGAGCTAAATTTAGGTCAGAACTTTAGACATTTTGAGACTAAGGTCAATATGAAAGGAAAGGTGTCTCAAAAGTTTCAGACACACCAGAGTAGGTTAAAGTCCTGCTTGGAGTTTTCTAGAGTTTGTTGCTTTTTTTTTAAATACCACAGCAGTAAAATGATTTTTAATACATATTCAGCACATATTTTGTGATACAATGGGTGCTACCCTCCAGAGACCATTAATTCTAACTGTAATTGGAACCAGTGGAAAGTGTAGGCCATCTATGACCGACTTCTCCTCCAAATACATTTACCTTAAGCCTTTATTAGAAAGAAGACCTAGAAAATGAAATAAAATTCAGTAAGATTAATGTTGTCTGCACTTGAGAACACAGTCAATAGAAGAGATGATCTAATAGCCGTTTCTCTTCCACCTAACCCAGGAAGCTTCCTAATGTGAATTTTCCAAGGCAGCAGTGATGCAAGATTTTGAGAAATGCTAAAGAAAATGCTGGAAATGTGTTTCAGTGGAAATGAGGGAAGTCTAATCGAAACCTAAAAAGATGGCGTTTGGGGGAATTCAAAAGTCAAGGGGTTAATTATTTTGTCTAAACAAAAATGCTTTTAACTAGAGCAATAAGCCCACCTCCACTCCAGATGAGTCACTTCTCTATAATCACAGAGCAAGCAGAAGGCGCCATTTAAAATACAAGTCCCATCATGTTCATCTGCTCCCAACTCTCCACCAGATTCTCTTCTCTTTCAGAGTAAACCCTAAGTTTGGCTCACCAAGCAAGACAAGGCCCTTTCCTCACCCCTTCCTTCTCTACTTCTCTCTCACCCCGCCACACTGGCCTTCTTGATTTTCCTTAAACATGAGGGGTGGGATCAGGGCCTTTGCTTTCTTGCTTCCTGTAAACTGCTCTCCCAGATTTCAGTGGGCTCACATCTGCACCTCCTTCAGATTTTGCTCACCCTCTCAATGATACCTGCTCTGACCAGGCTGTTTGAAATTGCAATCTCCCTGCCCTCCACACTTTAAATCTCTACCTTCCTGCCCAGCTTTTTCTCCCCATCACTTATCACCCGTAGATACTATAGGCCATATCTTTTTCTAACTAGAATGTCAAGTACATGAGGGCAGGGATTTATTCTGCTTGGTCGATGCTGCATCCTCAGTGTCTGGAAGAATTTTTGGCAAATGAGTGCCCCACGAACACTTCTTGTATAAACAAATCGATGAGAACCGCAAGTCCCAAATGCTCTGGGAATATTAGCACAACTATCAGCCAGGTGTGGCTAATTCCCAGTGTCTGTTTCCAACCTCAGGGGTCTCCCTTGACTTCCTGGCCACATTGTCACCAGCCAGCTGACATTTCATTTTGGTTTTCTCCTCCCTACTTTAAACTTCGATTTCCCAAGAAAACAATGTTCCCAACAGAATTTGGGACCACCTCTGAAACTCCTGCATGTGAAAATACTGTTCTCCATTTCTATTGTTTCTCACACCTGTTTCTTTTCTAGTCTTGTCACACCCATCCAGTCTATTTCTACAGACTTAATTTCTGATCACTCTACCCTAATTTCTCCTTGTACCAAATCAAGTGACATGGACAACAAGGCATCCCCAAAACATAGCTATCTGATCCTAGGTACATACTCAAGAGAAATGCATGTGTATGAATTTATGAGTAAAACACATTTTTCAAATATACTCTTATTTCCTCACATGCTCAAAAGCATAGGCCTCATTTAAAAATGTAACATGCGGTATCCTTGTCAACACAAACCTAGAATTTATCCCCAACCGTATCACTCTCTTTTCTTAAACTTTAAGTCTCTGCTCTTGCCAGCATATCCTAACTCCATGTCAAAGGGAACTAAGCCTAGCTCCATCTGCTTCTTATTCAGAAGATTGATGCCATGTGTTGTACTTGTCACTCACCTAAATCCCAACTATCTTTGTAAAGCCTGCTAAAGTTCCATCTCCTCTTGGATTTCCGCAAATATGTATCGTATGTTACGTACTCTGTGAGGCATGTCAGTGGATACAGATATTCCTGAGACAGAAACTCTCCCCTTGAGCAGTTGTCACACTAAAAACTTGAGGAAAAGGGACATGCCCACACATGTCCTATGAACATCCATGAACAAAATATGTTCTTCCTCTCAAAGAACTCACAATCCAGTGGGTGGAGACAGCTAGTAAACAATAAATAAATGCACAATTTGTCTAAGCTGTAAAAGCATGTGCAAGTTGGTAATAAGTGCCACAGGGAAAAATAAAGGCAGGGGAAAGGAACAAGGTAAATACGGGGATTTTATGTGAAGGAGTCAGAGTCCCTGTTAATAACCTATTATTTCAGCGGAACCCTGACAGAGAGCGAGCCATGGGGACATCTTGAGAGGAGTAACCCAGGGAGGGGAAGAGCAAATGCAAATGCAAAAAAAAAAAAAAAAAAGGCCAAGTACAAAAGGTCCTTTCAAGATGCCAGCACGGATGGGCAGGATGAGGGAACTCGAGAAGGAAAGGAGAAACTGGGGCACTTTAAACCCTCCATGGAATGAGCTGTGGGACCTTGCACAGAGTAGATGTTTAACATGAACCATGCTGAGAAATTACCATTTGTACACAAAGAAACTGGCTGCAAGTATCTTCAAGTTCCTCAAATGAGAACAATTTACCCCTGGAAACATGAAATGAATTGTAGACCGATTACCCCATCTATTACTAATTCAAAACATTTAGGCCAGAGCAAAAACTCCCAAAATTATAACCTGTCTCTTTTTGCCAAATTATGATCTCTCTCCCCCAAATTACCATTATCATTCCAAATCTTTTCTTTCTTATTTTATTGTACTTGGTCAGTTGTTGTTGTTGTTGCTTACTTCTTTTTTAAAGATTTGTTTAAATTCATTTATTTGACAGAGAAAGAGAGCGAGTGAGCACGGGGGGTGGGGAAGGGAGTAGGAGAGGAAGAACCAGGCTCCCTACCGAGCAGGAAGCCTGATGCAGGGCTTGATCTCAGGACCCTGGGATCATGACCTGAGCTGAAGGCAGAGACTTAAGTGACTGAGCCACCAAGGTGCCCCCCTTTTTGTTTTACTTCTTAATTCATCATTACAATTTCTTTTTTTTTTTTTTTTCAGTCAAGGATTATATCCTTTGGCTCCCTCTTTTTTTTTTTTTTCTTCAGACACATGATTCGCAACTTCAGGTTGTCCTGGGTTACACGTAGTATGCAGTCAGCATCCATTAAACATGCACTGGGTGCCAATTATATACAGATATTTATCTAGGCATTGGGAGGAGGAAGGGTTGAGATTCGAGCACAAACACTGAAATTAGAGTCAAGTCTGACTGTGAAACCCTTTACTAGGTGGGAGACCATATTTATGAAAGAAGGCCAAGAAGAGTAAAAAATTCTGAACTCTTGGGGGACTTAAGAAAATTCCTATCAAATACTTTTTATAGACCTGTAACACAATATTATCAATTATATTAATATTTAACATTATCAGTATCAAAATAATTTTCAATATTACATATTTAATATGTGATCATTCTACTCATATATAAAGCAAATAAGATGCACAACTTCAACTTTATACTTTCTCCATCTCTACCATGTCTCCTGAGCTCCGTTCCCAGGTATATTTTTACCTGAACATTGACCCAGTGCCTGCCTGCAATCAATGAACCCAGAAGAGAGCTCTCATCATCACTCTGATTCAGCCTCTGCTGTAGGATACACAGTCCTCCCATCATTTGCCATTTATCTATAAAGCACTCACAATGGAAATTAGGTACAGAAATAGCTTTCCACAGAACCTTTCTGCCTCCACCTTTCCTCCCCTCCAATACATAGAGTACACCATCTGACATTTGTAGCTTTTATTATTCGTTGTATAAATGAATTAACCAAGAAAGCAAATCAAGTGATAGGTTAGAAATGTCACGATGGCATAAAAACAAAACAAAACAGGGCGCCTGCGTGGCTCAGTCGTTGAGCATCTGCTTTCAGCTCAGGTCATGATCCCAGGGTCCTGGGATCGAGTCCCACATCGGGCACCCTGCTCGGCGGGAAGCCTGCTTCTCCCTCTCCCACTCCCCCTGCTTGCGTTCCTGCTCTCTCTCTCTGTCAAATAAATAAATAAAATCTTTAATTAAAAAAAAAAGCAAAACAGAAGGAATTCCTGCCATTAATAAGAACATGGATGAACCCAGAAGCATTATTCTAAGTGAAATAAGCCAGACATAGCAAGATAAATACTGGGTGGTCTCAACGTTTTTGGGGACAGGGGTGATCTCACTTCTATGTGGGATTTAAAAAAGTTGAACTCACAGAATCAAAGAGTAGAACAGTGGTTGCTATGGTGGGGGGGCGGGGGGATAAGGGGGTGGGTGTGTGTTCATCAAAGGATACAAACTTCTCAATATAAGGTAAATGAGTTCTGGGGATCTAATGTACGGCATGACTGTTACCATGTTGATAGTTAACACCAGACTGTATACTTAAAATTTGCTTAAACAGATTTTAAGTGTTCTCACTACACACGTACTCACACAATAACTTTGAAGTGATGCATTTGTCCATTCACTTGATTGTGGTGATCATTTCACAGTGTATAAAGTGTATCAAATCATGTTGTATACCTTACACATACACCACTTGTATTCATCGAAAAAAAGGGAAAAGAAATGTCAGGCTGGCCAACTCACTGGGTTCTTAATTATTAAATGCCGCACTTTTCTTTAACTCGGTTAAAGTGGAAACTCTCGGAACAAGCTCCTCTTAAGCCAGCCTGCCCCCAGTTTACCTAGGGTGAGAAGGATTAGCTGTCTCAGGCAAGTCAGAGGCCTATAGCAACATAGGAAAGGAGATGATGAACAGATCTTCCTCCTCTGGGCTCTCATGGGGACTTACTTCAGTGAAGTCTGTAGGGGTTTTCTTTTATTATTTGCATCTAAAACCTAGTTAAAATTTTTGATCTGCCTTTTGCCCACTTACTAGGAAATTTTATCAACAGTATGCTTTGCAAGTCTGATTTGAAAAGGTAAAATGCCCATGTTTTGTTTTCAGACAAATGTTTCAAAAATCTCAAGTAAGGAACATAATCTGATAGAATTTCAAAACATTTTGAAAACGTGAACTCTTAGAACACTCTCTCATAACTGCAGAATTAAAATATGCCACTGTTAGCTTAAATGTTCTGGCCTTTTTCGTTTGTTTTGCCTAGTAGTGAATGAATATAAAATTGGGACATATAATACCTCATTATGACAATGATACATATTAATTTTCCTTTTACTTTATTTGGCTTTGTTTTTCAGTTTGGGCAAGCAAAGTCTAGTATCAAAAGATGTAATGTGAGAAAGTCTTGAGAACCCTGCTGTTTTTAAATATGTTTAACCATTCAAATAGTTTATAGTTATTTAATAAAATTTTAAGTTACTTATTCTGTTGTGGCTTTGTGGGTTATAATACAGTAAGCAATATGGAAATGACTGTCCTCATAATTTCTTTATTCTGTTTGTGATGAAATCAAGTTTTCTCTAAAAGTGAATGTCTAAAACTACAAAATTACATGTGTTCAGTTGTTAACAGATATTACCAACATGTCAAAATTTTATCAATAGATTCTTGATATTTTTCCTGAAGTAAAAATGTTTAAAATGCTTCCTCCAGGAATTACTTCTGCTTTACTGTCACTGAGCTGTGATTCTTTTGTTTCCTGATTACAGTGCCTAATTCCCTATTATTATGCAAAGTGTAGTATATGGGACTTAAAATCCAGACATCTTTTTCTCAATTAGAAAGGCTCTGTCCTTTAATAAGTAGCTTCAAAAGATGTTGGTCCTAAGGAAATGCTCTAGCATTGAGGAATGGTAAAACTTGTCACATTTTACTTATGTACAAAACATTTCTTGCCAATTCTGTGGGAATGGAAGGTATTTTTTATTTGGAAAAGCACTTGTTTTCTCACCAAATAGCCTAATGGGTTTCTGTTGTTGAAGGTTTACTGATTTTGTTTTGTTTCCTGTATAAGTATGTTCTTTGGTCTCAACTGGATAAAAGGCTTTCAAAATCTAAGACAGGCCTCCAGCCACAGGTAACAACAGCAGAATTAGACAAGCAGGATTACATTAAACTAAAAAGCTTCTGCATGGCAAAGACAATAATCATCAGCGAAATGGTAGAGTGCAGAATGGGAGAAAATATTTCCAAATCCTATTTCTGATAAAGGACTAATATCCAATATATATGCAATAAAGTCCTACAATTCAGTAGCAGAAAACAGAAATAACCTGATTTTTAAAATGGGCTGCAGACTTCAGCAGACATTTCTCCAAAGACAATATACAAATAGCCAATAAGTACATGGCAAGATGCTCAACCTCACTCATCATCAGGGAAATGAAAATCAAAACCACAATGAGCTCTCACCTCGCATCTGTTAGAATCGTCATGATCAGAAAAACAGGACGGTAAGTGCGGGTGAGGATATGCATAAACTACAAGCTCTGCACACTGTTAGTGGGAACGCTAAATGGTGCAGCTGTTGTAGGAAACAGTGTGAAGGTTCCTCAAAAACTTAAAAATAGAACAATTCCACTTCTAGGTGTTTATCCATAAGAAATGAAATCATGATCTTGAAAAAAATCATCACTCTCATGTTCATTACAGCACTATTTCCAATAGCTAAGTTGTGGACACAGACTAAATGTCCGTTGACAGATGAGTGGATTAAGCAAATTTGGTATATACATAAATGGACTGTATATGTATGTGCTTTTATGTATACATAATGATCATAAATGGACATTATTCAGCCTTTAAAAAAAAAGTCCTGCTACATGAGACAACATGCACGAATCTTGAAAATATCACACTAAGTGAAATAAGTCACAGAAGTACAAATACTGCATGATTCAACTTGGATGAGGTATCTAAAATAGCTCATTATATATTTGAGAGAAGAGACAGAGAGAGAGCACAGGATGGGGTTAGAGGAGCAAAGGGAGGAGGAGATAGGGAATTTCAAGCAGACTCCCTGCTGAGTGCGGCGGCCAACACGGGGCTCGAGCTCACAACCCTGAGATCACCTGAGCCAAAACCAAGAGTCAGACACGTAACCGACTGGGCCACCCAAGTTGCCCCTAAAATAGATCCAAGAAGCACATAAGAAATGCATTGTATCAATTTCTGTCAAAGTTTTCTTCCAAAGCAGAGTATTCACAGAAGTAAAGAAGAATATGGTGGTTGCCAAGGGCTGGAATGGAAGGAGCTATGGGGAGTTGCTAACCAACTTGTACAAAATTTCAGTTATGCCAGAGGAGTAAATCCTAGAGATTTGTTCTATAATTCTCAGTCTATAAATAGCTATACCATATTGTAGACTTAAAAATCTGTTAAGGGGCACCTGTCTGGCTCAGTCGATAGTGCATACAGATCCTGATCTCAGGGTTGTAAGTTCAAGCCCCACATTGGGGGTAGAGGTAACTTAAAAAATAAAATCTTTAAAAAAATCTGTTAAGAGAATAAATCTCATATTAAGTGTTCTTACCAAAACTAGAAAAAAATTAAGAGACTGAATAGTAAATAAATAAAAATAAAGTCTAGGTCCTAGTACATGACCTCAGTCTTCTATTTTTTTTTTTTTTAAGATTTTATTTATTTGACACAGAGAGAGAGAGAGCACAAGCACAAGCACGGGCAGCGGCAGGCAGACGGAGGGGGGAAAGCAGGCTCTCTGCCCAGCAGAGAGCCCAGTGGGGCCTGATCCCAAGGTCCCAGGATCATGAACTCAGCCAAAGGCAGACGCCTCACCGACTTAGCCACCCAGGTGCCCCTCTACCTATTTCTTTCCCCACATCCCTCCTCCCTTCTCCAGCCAAAGAAAATGTCATATAAGTTTGAGAAAACATAACGGGTAGAGCTACAATTCTGAAGTGGCAGGGACAAACTATGTGTTGTATCAATTTTTCTCACAATTTTCTAGTAAAGCAGATTACACCAAAGGCCCATGGAAGAGATTATGTGTACTATGGACGTTGTATGATCTATCCCAAAGCAGTCTGTTAAAAAGCTTGAAATTTGTTATTTTACGGCTTTCCAGTGAGTGTGGATTTTGCAGTCTATATTCTGTGCCATAGTTTGTATAAATGCACCCTATACATAGATATATAAATAGACTTGCCTCACACAACAACTGTTCAGTTTTCAAAGTCACAATTTTTGAGAAGGTATACTATGTTTTATTTAATGACTTCGACTTTTTTCTTTATATGAGTTTTCACTCAAAACACACCAAATAAGTACACTGTAAGGGTGCTATTTCTAGAATATGGCTTTAGACAGACATACTCAACTTCCTTGTCACTGCAGGTTCCGGTCATAGAATAAAATATGAAAGAAAGGTTAATTATGACCCAAGTTTGAATGAACCTCAAACACCCTTCTTTGGGTACATATACCAAACAAAAGTACACAGTTGTAGCACATGAGCTCATGCACACAAGTGCTATTTGCACGGGTTTTCGAGGCCTCCCTTTTTCAGCCTTTATTTTGCCCTAAAGTTACTTTTCTCTTTCATCTTAATCAGTGAAAGAGAATGAATTCAAGGGCAAATACCTCAAGAAGAGTGACCGAATATTTGAATTTCATGATGCCTTCAAGTGATCATCTTTACAAGTGTTTAGTGGTTGAAGGCTAAAAATCAAAGATGGGGAACTTTTGCATGGAACAGAGTCTTTAGAATTAGACCACCTCTTTTTAGAAAAAAAAAATACACACACACACACACACACACACACATTCTGAACCAGAGCTAAACTCTTTCAGCCCAAACGGTGTGAAATTCTATCCCGGAGAGAAAGGAGTTTGGGTTCATTCACGAAGCAAGCTTTGCTGCAAACTCTACGGACAGGCAGAATTTCTCTTGTCCTCTTGCATGCCTGCTTACTCCAGCCAGGGCGGCCGCGGGGGCTCTTACCACAGTCGGTCCAGCCTTGGGATCGGTTACCTACACTCTTTGACCTCCTACTAGGCATCTGGGCTCCTCGAGATGAGACAGGTGTGTCAAACTTCTGTCCTATTTCTTATCAATGTGTGACTGTCTTGAACCGTCTTTGGTGAATAATGGCTGCCAGAAGGAGTAATGCATTAAAATTTACAACTGCAGATTCATTGATGGGCTGAGAAACATGTGCCTTTTTCAGCCGAAGTGTGAAAACAACCAGTGCTCTTACATGGAGACGGGAGGGTATCTTTAGGGACCCTGACACTCCAAAGTTAGTTTTGAATTCTGAGGGGCCAGTGGAACATGGGGATTGCTCCTATGAAAATGTGCACCAGCCATTCTCTAGAGCCTTATGTAGAAGAACCAGCCTCCCCCCCTTCTACCTTCCAAACTGTTGCTTGAGCTTTACCAAATTTGTTTACTCAACACAAGACCTTTTTTTTTTTTTCCTTTTTTGCCCACCCTCCCATCTCTCCTTCTGTCCTTTTTGCTTTGGTTTTCTGCTTATGTTTTGCCTGGTCCTTCTCCCATTTTTCTGCACAGCCACCCAGAAGGCAGCAACTTTGCCTTTCACCTTCCCTCCTCAGTCTTCTTACGTGGTATTAGCCTGTGGGAGGTGATCAAAAATACTTGTTGAAAGAAAGGATAGCTTTTTTCCTCAAATAATCGAAGTGTGGAAAAAATATTTTCTCAGAATTCGGTTTCCTCCTTTTTTCTCGCTCTCTCAATAGTATTTTAATATTTGCAAGTTTGTCTTTGACCAAGGCCGTCCCACAGTGTTGCATGAACAAATACAGTCCTAACAATGCAATCGCTGTTCTTCTATTACTTCATGGTCTGTTAATATTAAATACTTGCTAATTTTTTTGAGACCCTCCTCCCTTGGATTCAGCCTGGGTGTTGTCCCTCATCTCCTTACTCCATGTCCACTTCCTGTCTTTTCCACGGACTTAGTAAGAAAAGTGATGGTTAATGTAGGAATAAAAACAACACCGAATATTTACATATCATTACAAGGATTTTACAAGGCATTTTGCAGAGATCACTACTTCTTAAATATTTACTTATCAAACAGGAGTCATAGATACCATTTGGATGCATATACATTGGAGTTTACTCCACTTTTCCCAAAGTTTCTCTTTTTAAAAAGGGACTTGTTGATGTCATCATTTTTTAGCTTTCTTGCAACCTTGTGACATTTACTTATAATGAGAATTCTAAGAGTTGAATAGGATTTTTCACTGAAGTGAGGTGACACGGCTAATTTTATTAATAGTAAGCATCATGCTGAGCACTTCATATGTATGGTTTCCATTTACTCTCACAACATTCCTCTGAAGAAGGCACCATTACTGTCCTCATTTTATAGTTTGCTAAAAATGTTAGAAGCATTGGGAACATGCCCAAGGTCACTAAAATTCTGGTACAATGGCATTAGCAAACCTGTATTCCTAACCAATACACTCTCAGACTCTCCTCTACCTGCTAAGGCACAGCCCACTACAGGCAACTCTCTGCTCTGAGCTTGGACACCAAATGAATTGAAAGCCAGGTTTATCCCCTAATCTCTCCCACAGCATCTGATTGCACTGTGTTATTTTTAATCCAGAAAATACCTAGGGTGTCCAGATATAAAAAATGTGTATGGTCAACAATTCCAACAGACATATATATTAAAGTGAATCTATGGTGTAAAAACAAACTAAGAAGTACATTTAGGAAGTCTGGGCCTCTGTTCCCATGGGAAAACATCCCTTGCATAGTTAGTCGTTTTTCCTTAGAAAAACCTCTCTCCAGCAATGGCAATTCCCAAGCTACTGGGGTCATGGGAGGGAAGGAGAGCACATTTGGAGACCGGAGGGAGGCAGAACACGTGTTACTCAAGGTGTAGCTTGGGGAAAAGGGCTTAAGGCGTCACAGATGGAGTTAAGAGACCATGTTCCTTGTAGGAAACCATCCATAAATTACTTTGTAGGAAAGCCTCTGTAACCTTCACAGTAGCCTGGAGGACATTTTCCTCGTGAACTTTATGGCATCTGCCATCATGAATAGATGTTCCCCACCCAGCTATGCTTAGAACATTCTTGCAGTAATACTGGGGAATACCCCAGATATTAAGAGCTCAGTGGAAGAGTCCTTGCCGCTTTTAGTCATTCCAAACAGGCAACTGACATCTGAAATTAGAAATAAAAAGGCTGAAGCGCTTCAAAGAAAACAAACACCACTGATATTCTTATTTCCCCAAGATGAAGAAATAGTATTTTAGCATCACAACTGCTCCAGATTCCAAAACAGGCCACATGTTTTCTGACAGCTGCTGACATAAGCAATTTCCTCAGACTCAATCTTCCCGTGTATTTCATAGAGAAGGAACCATGTCTTTTCCTAAAGGCTAAAGTTTAGCTTAAAAGATGGCCCCATTTTGTTCTTTCAATGTGTGTGTATAATAACGAAAACAATGCACCCTATTAAGGTATTAAAACAATTTACAGAATGTAAATACAGCGCAAAAGAAACTATTCAGAAATTATCTAAAATATTTTCTTGCGTTGTCATAACAGTACAATAATTTGCACTCTTGAGAAAAATAAAAGTACCTCTGAGAACCGAGGCCTCACATCTGTGACACTCTGAAGCTTATTCATTCACCTCCTCATATTCAGCCCTTAGTGCTCAGAACTCATACTGGTCAGCATGGAAGCCAGACAACATGTTCTATTTGATTCCATTTTTTAAGAGATGTTTAAAATCTTTACAGAGGACTGGATCAAGTCCTGAAATACATGTAAATAGTGGATATGCTCGTAGCAGATTCCCTCGGCTCCGTAAGACTGAAGAAAACATTTGTATTTAATGGGGGAAAAAGGGTGCTCTTCAGAGAAGAAAAGAACAGATGACAAAGGGAGTGGAGGCATGTTTGCCAAAACTGTGAAGCTCTGAAGTACATCCTCCAAGAAGACAACAGAAGTTCTTTGTAACAAAGGCATCCTGCTCTGGAAGTGATCCCAACAAGCTCAGGTGGTGACCTCCTTGGAATTAGCCTTTCCTAATGGCATCCCATGCCAGGGATGATCCAAACTTTTATTGGATGGCAACAGAGTGAGAAAGCACCATTGTCTTGCCTACCCTGGTTATACCTCCATGCTTTCACTTTTTTTTTTTTAAGAAAGTAGTCACTCTTGGTTAGTGATACCATAGAGATGTGACATCAGTCAATGCTGGAGGTTGTCTTAATATATATCTATCATCACTCTATTCTGTAGAGTTTCCAGATGCATCCAGACTTCCCAAATTTTATGTCAGTTTCAATGTAGACTATTATTACAAGATAAATGGATTAAGCTTCAACCTAAAATTTTATCCCAGAAAGATATGTTCCTGTTTATCAGAGATATTTAGTAATTAAGGAGATCTAAGACAATAAGTGCAGGCCTTCTTTCTTTTTTTTTAATGGATAAAAAGGAACAGCATAACAAAGACAAAGATGTTGTGCCTAGACCCTATGTGGCTGAAATCTTACATTGGGTCTCTTTAATACCTTATTCTTTTCTTCTGAATACTGACCTATTAAAAAGAAATCCTACCCGGAATTAAGTATTCTAGTTAGAATTAGAAATAAGCGTCCTAGGGGCACCTGGGTGGCTTAGTCAGTTAAGCATCCAACTCTTGACTTTGGTTCAGGTCATGCTCTCAGGGTTCTGAGATAGAGCCCCACATCAGGCTCCACACTGGTAATGGAAGCTGCTTGGGATTCTCGCTCTCCCTCTGCCCCACCTGCCCCCTAAAAAAAAGTGTCCTAATTAGAATTGAAAGCCATTTTAGATAAAAGGGAACATTTTACTGATCATTTGGCAATAAACAAACTGAGATGAGAAACACACAGTCTTAATTTGGTTACTAAAACTTACAGTGTGTATGACATTCAGACAGTTAAAGGAAATCAGGTCAACATTTCTAGACTCCCATGGAGGTAATGAAGTACAAAAACCTAGGTTCATTCCCTATTAGAATTCCAGAACTGAAAGCTTCTTCAACACCATTCAATTCAACTACCAGTTTATAATCCAAATCCAAATTCTCACATCCCTTCCATGGTGTTACCCAGCGTGTTTGAATACGTTGAATGTATCCATTAGAACGCTTTCACATTTCAAGTAAGAGAAACCCAACTAATTAGCTTAAATACTGAAGATACTCTATTGGTTCATATAACTGAAGTTCAGAAGTAAATTGGATTTTAAGGAAGTATTAATTCAGGGGCAAAACAAGAACACCATGGTTCCACCTTCCATCCACGTCTCTCCATGGTACTCCATGGTGTTGAAACCTCCTAAAGGTAATTCTTCTTATGGTTAGCAAAGAGCCAACAGTCCCCATGCCATCAGGGTACCTTCTTTACATCTAAGAGGAACTTTGCCCTGTTAAAGCAAAGTCCTAGGCTCACTAGGATAGCCTGCCTTAAGTCACCTGCTCAATCAACAGCCAATTACTATTAACTGACTCACAGATTAAATCAGCTGTTTGGCTTAGCCTTAACCATGTGTTCTATTTTAAGAGCCAGGACTGAAATGAACTTTTCAAGAACTACATGAATCCTCAATGATAAATGAGGAGTTCTGAGGGAAACTGAGGGAGGGAGAATACAGGGCCACAACACTGAGTGTGTCCAGTGATAGGAATCTCACGACTTCACAGAATTGCTCCTTCTGTCTTTGGATATATCTGAGAGTTGGAAAGTACAATAACTGTTCAAATACTGTAAGTTCTAAATAATAATTTTGCCCACTTCAAATTGCACAAGCCAAACATGAAAATAAACACATCTATATGAAATTTTCATCCCGAGGAGTTTTATTAAGTGAGCATCTCAATAGCTACAATCAGATAGGACATGTGTCCATCCCTTGCTAGAAAGGAATCTGAAGAGAAAGCATTTTTTTTAGCTGGTCATATTGCCCTATCCTCACTGAAAAAAGAAAGAAAGGAAGGGAAGGAAGAAGGGAAGGAAGGGAAGGACAGTAAAGGAAAGAAAAAAGGAAAGGAGAAAGAAAAGTTAGGGTCTCATAATAAGGAAAAGGTTGGGGGGGGCGCCTGAGTGGCTCAGTTGGTTAGCTTCCAACTCTTGGTTTCAGCTCAGGTCATGATCTCATGGTCATGAGAATGAGCCCCGGGTTGGGCTTGCACTCAGGGTGGAGTCGGCTTCAGATTCTCTCTCCCTCTGCCCCTCGCCCAACCACGTGTGTGTCTGTGTGTGTGTGTGTGTGCGCGCGCGCGCTCATGCGCACATGCACACTCAAAAAAAAAATTCTTAAAAAAAAGAGGAAAAAGTATTGCGCAGGCATCCAACAGTATTTTCCACATTAAAAAAAAAAGACATGAATAGGCATTTTATAGAAAGGGAACCACATATCAATAAACTATGAAGAGATATTAAAAAGTGATTCAGTACATGCAAATCAAGACCACAAAAGGACACAATTTCATGTATATTTGATTGGCAAAAATTAAAAAGGTTGACACCATCAAGTATTAGTGAATCTACAATAGCTGATAAAAATGTAAAAATGTAAAATGATGCAACCGCTCTACAAAATAATAAAGTTATTATGACCTAACAAGTCTACGCTTGAATATATATATCCAGGGAAGGCTCTTAAACATGTATTCCCAGAGACACATGTAAGAACATTCATAGCAACAGGTTTTAAAGTATCAAAAACCAATGAAGGGGAAATCAGAGGGGGAGAGGAACCATGAGAGACGATGGACTCTGAGAAACAAACAGAGGGTTCTAGAGGGGAGGAGGATGGGGGGATGGGTTAGCCTAGTGATGGGTATTAAAGAGGGCATGTTCTGCATGGAGCACTGGGTGTTATATGCAAACAACGAATCATGGAACACCACGTCAAAAACTAATGATGTAATGTATGGTGATTAACATAATAAAATAAAATTTAAAAAAATAAAGTATCAAAAACCTGGAAATAATCATGATATGGTTTGCAGATGGAAAAAGTCTAAGGGTTAATTTTGAAAGAATCCTACAGATGCTGGGAATATTTCTGGAGAAAAATATTTGCACACTGTCTCATTCCAAAGAAATGTCCCATCAGTAGGGAAGTGGATGAATTAACTATGGTAAATTCACCCAATCTAATGTATACAAATACATATAGCAGTCAAAATAATGAACTATAGTGAGACACAACAATATGGATGAATCTTACAAATAATATATAAAGATAAAAAGGCCCAAAAGATTGCATACAGCATAAACCCTTTTTATCAAGCTTGAAACTCCTATAACAAAAATACATCCTTTTTAAGTATACCTCTAAATGCAATAAAAATATATAAAGGACATCAAAGAAATGATGAACATAGGATTCAGGAGGATAGTTATTTTGGGAGAGGTATGGAAAAGAAATATTGGAGAGGGAGAACATATGGTTAGATATAAATTTAAAAATTCTGGCATTTGTACATACTACTCTGATTTTATCAGAAGGACATCACTAAAAAGATTAGGAGGCTGACTGGTATGTTGTAGCCAAATTTGTAGCATGCTTTGTATAGTTTGCCTCTGAGTGCTTGGTGAAACTGCAGCTGACACTTGTAATTTGAAGGCTAACAGCCAAATTCTAGTAATGGGCTAACATTTCTTTAAGGTACATGCCCTCATAATAATATTCAGAGAATGCCACATCTGTGCATGTGGATGATCATTCCCACGTACTAACTAGGGTAACTCAGAGCATTCAAGTTATTTACACATTCTTATTTTACACATGACTCTTAATGTTACAGACACCAAAAAAAGAGCTTTTAATTGTTGCCTTGTCAACCAAGGGCTTATTTTCATGACCTGTTAAGCTAGGCCATATCCCAAATAATCTGAAAACAGGAAAAGTGAATCCTCTACCAACCTTTCAAACTTCAGATCTCAGACCAAACTGCCTGCCTGACTTATATAGTCGTGACTTGAAATTGAAGCTTTGTTTGTTCACATGACTCACTTTCTTTATTCAGGCCACCTTTTTCATAAATACTGCATGAGTAAGTGCCATGAGAAGTAAGTAAGTTTGAGGAGAGAAAAACAGAAGCTGGGGGGCAAAGAATACCCTATTAATAATACTTATCAAACTCTTTAGAGGAGATAATTTTTAATGTAGAATTCTAAGTGATGAAGTCATAGTAGTTTGCAAGTTTCTGAAAACAGAGCATCTCTTCTTTTTAGTGTACCCCCAGGGCTTAGCCCAGGGCAAAGCACAAGGTAGGTCTTAATTCATGGGAGACAAGTAAATAAATTTGACAATCTTTTCACATGTTTTGACAGTGTATTTTAACAGACTTCTTAAGTTTTCTGGATGAAAATAATGATTTGATGATTTCCAATTATTTTTATTTTACAAGTACAAATGCCAAGTGGATAAAACCAAAGAGTATCTGGTCAATTATTTTCACTTACTTCCTGCTCCATCAATGTCTTAAAAGCAAGCATCGAATAAAGGAGCTGCAGGGGATGACAAATTTTCTGCTGCTTTGGAGCTTGGTATGGCAGATTTGAGGATAACTTTAAATGGTTTCTTCAGAAGTATCATCTGAGCTCTGCCAGGCATTTTCCATACACACTTGGTGGAACCACTTTTGCAAAGCAGCATCTGACTCTGTCATCTATTTCAGATTCCTCAATGTTCTTCCTCAGAGGAAACAAAGGCGGCTGTATCAGGGGGCAGGGGGATAGAGTGCTATAGCAAGAAATGACAATGTACAGAATGAGAACACCTCTCCCAGTCCAGAGAAATCTTTGTTTTCAACAAGAATATAGGTTACAATGACTAGTCCAAATTATTTAATTGCTTTCAAAGTCCCTTCTAGTTCTAAAGTTGTATTATTTTTTTTAAAAGATTTTATTTCTTTGAGCGAGCACACAGGAGTGCGCACACACGAGCAGGGGGGAGGGGCAGAGGGAGAGGAAGCAGTGGACTCCCCACTTGGCAGGGAGCCAGAAGCTGGGGTCCTGGGCTCCAACCCAGGACCCTGGGATCATGACCTGAGCCAAAGGCAGACACTTAACTGATTGAGCCACCCAGGTGTCCCCTAAAGTTGTATTATTTAATATATAGCCAATATTGAAAAAAGGGTGTCTTGGTTTAACAATACAACCTAAAACGATTTTGCATAAATCCACGTATTCACTGTTTAACTATGAAACTAATAAATTACAATGCAAGAAAAATTTCTGTAGTAGCTTGTACCATTCAATGGACCATCTTAGAAATTATTGTAGCTGTCTCGTACTGATAACAGATGTTTGACTACAATGATGAACATGTGGTTTTCTTTAAGTGAAATCAAATTGGCTGGTCAATCACACTTTTACCTTTAACATACCTTAATATCCTACTTGAGAATAGACTTACGATTTATGGTAAAAACCATTGCCTTCATACCATTCCATCATCGGTTCCCCTTTGTAAAATCACAGAATGTATCATTATTAAACCGTACAGCTTATTTTTGTGAATTAAAAAAATGCCTCTGTCAACTCAACAGTCATCCAGCACACGATTCACAGCAGTGACCTGTACTTTTCTGATAGGAGAGGCTGAAATTGAGGATGCAATAAAGCAAGCCTATAAAGGCTTGCTAAAGAAAAAAAGCTTCTCACAGACAGTATTCCTTATAAAGCCTTATCTTATATGGAGGAGATGAAGATTGGAGTTTTTGGGCCTGAAGACTAACAACATGAGTAATACCATCTGTCACTTAACTGCTGGGTTCTACCCATCATTCTCATGTCCTTGCACCTTTGCAAACTCCTAACTTGTTTGGACCAACAAACTAGGTTTGTACTTGTAGTCCTACCATTAATCCTGTTATATAAAAAACAAGTTTGTCTGGCGGCTGAACAATTTAGAGAGGAGACAGAATGTCTTTGTAGTCAGCACACAATTAGGAAGCTGCGCTGCTCAGAACACTTGAACACTGACATCGCTTGCTTAACTTTTTTTTTCCTGAGTATTTTATATTCAGTCAACTTGTTACTGCCACGTTCTTGATGAGACATGTAGATGAAGACATAGAGAAGAGAGTTGACTGAGCGAGCTAATTGAGTTAGTGGGGAGTAAAGCAAGCCCTTGGGAACTTTTCACACGCTACTCCTTAATTACCTTAGATGCCAAGAACACTTGGTATTTGTAGTCTGCACCCCCTAAATCCCTGATCAATTCTTATTCATAGTCACTGGGTCAACAGGACACTATGTTCCTTTCTGGTCCACCTTTACATAGTTCTCCTCATAATATATATATACACATAAGTTTCTTAATTGGATTTTTCTTTCATTTCTGCCATGAGCATTTTTTATGTCTTAACCATAATCATCTTAATTATTACTGTTAAGGGCTGCAAAATACTCTATGGACTTACTTTTGGCTCCTTCTACTTATTTCTGGTACTCTGCTACAAAAAGTATCTCCTTGCAAGCAGTTTTTCCCCAATTTTAAGTTTCTCCCTTTAAAATAAGCATCTAGGGGCACCTGGGTGGCTCAGTCATTAGGCATCTGCATTCGGCTCAGGTCATGATCCCAGGGTCCTGGGACTGAGCCCTGCATCGGGCTCCTTGGTCAGCGGGGAGTCTGCTTCTCCCTCTCCCTCTGCCACTCCCACTGCTCATGCTCTCTCGCACTCTGTCAAATAAATGAAGTCTTTTAAAAATATATATAAATAAGCATCTAGATGTATTGTTCTTCAGGAAAAGACAACTTGATCTTATGGCTCCTGGAAGTTCTTTTCAGAGTTTTTCTAAATGGAGTGAGTTTTCACTGATAAATTAATATAAGAGTGTTCTATCTTCACTACACTTTACTAGGGAATGACGCTTTCCCTAGATTTGCTCTTAATAAGAGCTAACATGTATTTAGTACTTATGTCAGATACTGCAAAGAGCATTTTGGTATATAATCTCACTTAATCCCAGAACAACTCTATGAGGTAGGTACTATCTTTATTCCCCTTTCATTTATGAAACAACTCAATACAGAGAGATTTAGCCATTTGCCCAATTTCACATAGTCTTTATGCAGAATCAGGACTCATCAGGTGTGACTGGCTAAAACCCATGTGCCTAACCTATAGATTGTGCTGTATATTTTTTACACACAAATTGGTCAAAAATTTAATATGTTTTATTGTTAATCTACATTTTATTTTTACTAGGTATGCAACTAATATGTTCAACCTGAAAAACCTTCACATTGCAATAGTGGTCTACAATTTAAAAGCTACTCCAAGGAATACAAAAATACAGATTCAAAGGGGTACATGCACCCCAATGTTTATAGCAGCATTATCAACAATAGCCAAACTAGGAAGAGAATCCAAATGTCCATTGGCTGATTAATGGATAGAGAAGATGTGGTGTGTGTGTGTGTGTGTGTGTGTGTGTGTGTGTGTGTGTGTATACACACACATACATACATACAATAGAATAGTACCTGGCCATCAAAAATAATGAAATCTTGCCATTTGCAATGACATAGATGGAGCTAGAGTGTATTATGCTAAGTGAAATAAGTCAGAGAAAGACAAATACCGTATGATCGCACTCATGTGGAATTTAAGAAAAAAAAAAAAACAGATGAACATAAGGGCAAAGGGGAAAGAAAAAAAGGAGAGAGGGAAACAAACCATAGGAAACTCTTACCAATAGAGAACAAACTGAGGGTTGATGAAGGGAGGTGGATGGGGGATGGGCTAAATAGGTGATGGGTATTAGAGAGGGCACCTGGTGGTGATGAGCACTGGGTTTTGTATTAGGCAATGAATCACTGAATTCTACTTCAAAAACCAATAATGCACACTGTAGGTTAATTAAAATTTAAATTAAAAAAATAATAAGTAGGGGTGCCTGGGTGGCAGAGTTGGTTAAGCATCTGACTCTTGGTTTCAACTCAGGTTGTGATCTCAGGGCTGTGAGACAGAACCCCTCATCAGGTTCCATGCTCAACACAGAGTCTGCTTAAGTTTCTCCCTCCCTCTCCCTGTGCCCTTCCCACCCCATGCCTGTGCACATGTTTCTCTCTCAAATAAATAAATCTTTAAAAAAAAAAAAAGAATAAAATCTACTCCAAGGCATAAAGACATTATTCCCAAATATATCACAGATTTATGATTTACCATACAAAAATCACACTGTCCCAGTGTTATAAATATGGAGCAAGCTACTCTTCTTCCTAATGGAAGATGCCACTAAAAGTACCATGGCATTCCAAAGAGGAAAAAGTTTTTAAAGACTTATTTCTCATTACTAATGACTTAATTTTGGGAAGGTGGATATCCAAAACTATTAACATACTCTAAGAAGAACAAAAAGGAATAGAAACAGGTAATCAGACCTTAATTAGCACTCTAACTTTATTGTTGAATAAATTCAGAAAAAAATCATTTAAAAAGACATAAAATTGCTTCACATTTTTCATTCAATATTTTATAGTTTTAAATTCTATCTACAGAGAATTTTCTTTTTTTTTAAGATTTTATTTATTTATTTGAGAGAGAGAGAATGAGAGATAGACAGCACGAGAGGGAAGAGGGTCAGAGGGAGAAGCAGACTCCCCGCCGAGCAGGGATCCCGAAGTGGGACTCAATCCTGGGACTCCAGGATCATGACCTGAGCCGAAGGCAGTTGCTTAACCAACTGAGCCACCCAGGCGCCCCAGAGAATTTTCTCACAGTGACTAAAGTCCCTTCATATTTGTGAGCCAGATACAATGCTTCTTAGGCTAGCATTTTGTATACAATTTAAAATAATGATTACATTGTTTGTAGTAACTTAAACTACTATAATTATTTTCAAAATGCATCCTGATATTCAATATGAATACAATGTGGATATTGAACAAATGAAAAGCCGAGACAGAGCTTCATATATGCCTAAAAATTTTTTTTAATTTTTTTATTGTTATGTTAATCACCATATATTACATAATTTGTTTTGGTGTACTGTTCCCTGATTGTTTGTTCATAACACCCAGTGCTCCATGCAGGATGTGCCCTCCTCAATACCCATCACCAGGCTAACCCATCCCCCCACCCTCCTCCCCTCCAGAAACCTCAGTTTGTTTTTCAGAGTCCATCATCTCTCCTGGTTCGTCTCCCCCTCTGACTTACTCCCCTTCATTCTTCCTCTTCTGCTATCTTCTTCTTTTTCTTTTTTCTTAAAATATGTTGCATTATTTGTTTCAGAAGTACAGATCTGTGATTCAACAGTCTTACACAATTCACAGTGCTCACCGTAGCACATATCTTCCCCAATGTCCATCACCCAGCCACCCCATCCCTCCCACCCCCGACCACTCCAGCAACCCTCAGTTTGTTCCTGAGATTAAGAATTCCTCATATCAGTGAGGTCATATGATACATGTCTTTCTCTGATTGACTTATTTCACTCAGCATAATACCCTCCAGTTACATCCACGTCGTTGCAAATGGCAAAATCTCATTCCTTTTGATGGCTGCATAATATTCCATTGTGTATATATACCACATCTTCTTTATCCATTCATCTGTCGATGGACAGCTTGGCTCTTTCCAAAGTTTGGTTATTGTGGACATTGCTGCTATAAACATTGGGGTGCACGTACCCCTTCAGGTCCCTACATTTGTATCTTTGGGGTAAATACCCAGAAGTGCAATTGCTGGATTGAATGGTAGCTCTAATTTCAACTGTTTGAGGAACCTCCATACTGTTTTCCAGAGGGGTTGCACCAGCTTGCATTCCCACCAACAGTGTAGGAGGGTTCCCCTTTCTCCACATCCCCGCCAACATCTGTCATTCCCTGACTTGTTAATTTTAGCCATTCTGACAGGTGTGAGGTGGTATCTCATTGAGGTTTTGATTTGGATTTCCCTGATGCTGAGTGATGTTGAGCACTTTTTCATGTGCCTGTTGGCCATTTGGATGTCTTCTTTGGAAAAATGTCTGTTCATGTCTTCTGCCCATTTCTTGATTGGATTATTTTATGCCTAAAAATTTTATTCAAAAGGCCATGTTTATAGAGCAGCATTATGTAAATGCAAATCCTAAAAACAAAGCAAATGTCCCTAGAAAGAGGAATGGGTAAGTATATATTGGTAACGACCACAGGATATAATCTTCTGGGTTAGTGAAAATGAGGGTATGAAAGCTTTTCATATCACACAGAAGAACCTTTATAATTTTTTTAAGATTTTATTTATTTGTCAGAGAGAGAGAGAGAGAGAGCAAGAAAGAGAGCACAAGCAAGGAGAGCGACAGGCAGAGGGAGAAGCAGGCTCCCTGCTAAGCCAGGGAGCTCAATGCGGAACTCAATCCCAGGACCCTAGGATCACTACCCCTGCCGAAGGAAGATGCTTAACTGACTGAGCCACCCAGCCACCCCAAACTTTATAATGTTTTTAAGAACTGGCAAAAGAACACACATGTTACTAGTCTATGTAAATTTCAATAACTGCAAAACTGAAAAATACAGACATAAAATTATCAAGAAAATAAGAGCTTTCCCCCTACGGTCAGGAACATGGCAAGGATGTCCACCATCACCACTGCTATTCAACACAGTATTAGAAGTCCTAGCCACAGCAATCAGACAACAAAAAGAAATCAAAGGCATCCAAATCGGCAAAGAAGTCAAACTCTCACTCTTTGCAGATGATATGATACTGTATGTGGAAAACCCAAAAGACTCCACCCCAAAACTGCTAGGACTCATACAGGAATTCAGTAAAGTGGCAGGATATAAAATCAATGCACAGAAATCAGTGGCATTCCTATACACCACCAACAAGACAGAAGAGAGACAAATTAAGGAGTCGATCCCATTTACAGTTGCACCCAAAACCATAAGATACCTAGGAATAAATCTAACCAAAGAGGTAAAGTATCTGTACTCTGAAAACTATTAAATATTCATGAAAGAAATTGAGGAAGACACAAATAAATGGAAAAATGTTCCATGCTCATGGATTGGAAGAACAAATATTGTGAAGATGTCAATGCTACCTAGAGCAATCGACACATTCAACGCAATCCCCATCAAAATACCAACTACTTTTTTCAAAGAAATGGAACAAATAATCCTAAAATTTGTATCGAACTAGAAAAGACCCCGAATAGCCAGAGGAATGTTGAAAAAGAAAAGCAAAGCTGGCGGCATCACAATTCCGGACTTCAAGCTCTATTACAAAGCTGTCATCATCAAGACAGTATGGTACTGACACAAAAACAGACACATCGATCGATGGAACAGAATAGAGAGCCCAGAAATGGACCCCCAACTCTATGGTCAACTAATCATCAACACAGCAGGAAAGAATGTCCAATGGAAAAAAAGACAGTCTCTTCAACAAATGGCATTGGGAAAATTGGACAGCCACAAGCAGAATAATGAAACTGGACCATTTCCTTACACCACACACACAAAATAGACTCAGAATGGTTGAAAGACCTCAATGTGAGACAGGAGTCCATCAAAATCCTCAAGGAGAACACAGGCAGCAACCTCTTCGACCTCAGCCACCAGTAACTTCTTCCTAGACACATCGCCAAAGGCAAGGGAAGCAAGGGCAAAAATGAACTATTGGGACTTCATCAAGATGAAAAGCTTTTGCACAGCAAAAGAAACAGCCCACAAAACCAAAAGACAACCGACAGAATGGGAGAAGATATTTGCAAATGACATATCAGATAAAGGGCTAGTATCCAAAATCTATAAAGAACTTATCAAACTCAACAACCAAAGAACAAATAATCCCATCAAGAAATGGGCAGAAGACATGAACAGACATTTTTCCAAAGAAGACATCCAAATGGCCAACAGACACATGAAAAAGTGCTCAACATCGCTTGGCATCAGGGAAATCCAAATCAAAACCTCAATGAGATACCACCTCACACCAGTCAGAATGGCTAAAATTAACAAGTCAGGAAACGACAGATGTTGGCAAGGATGCAGAGAAAGGGGAACCCTCCTACACTGTTGGTGGGAATGCAAGCTGGTGCAGCCACTCTGGAAAACAGTATGGAGGTTCCTCAAACAGTTGAAAATAGAGCTACCCTACGACCCAGCAATTGCACTACTGGGTATTTACCCCAAAGATACAAAGGTAGTGATCTGAAGGACTACACGCACCCCGATGTTTATAGCAGCAATGTCCACAGTGGCCAAACTATGGCAAGAGCTAAGATGTCCATCAACAGATGAATGGATAAAGAAAATGAGGTATATATAAATACAGTGGAATATTATACAGCCATCAAAAAAAACCCCGAAATCTTGCCATTTGCAATGACGTGAATGGAACTAGAGGGTATTATGTTAAGCAAAATAAGTCAATCAGAGAAAGACATGTATCATATGACCTCACTGATATGAGGAATTCTTAATCTCACGAAACAAACTGAGGGTTGCTGGAGTGGTGGGGGGTGGGAGGGATAGGGTGGCTGGGTGATAGACATTGGGGAGGGTATGTGCTATGGTGAGCGCTGTGAATTGTGTAAGACTGTTGAATCACAGACCTGTACCTCTGAAACAAATAATACATTATATTTAAAAAAAAAAAAAAGAAGATAGTACGAAGGGAAAAATGAAGGGGGGGAAATCGGAGGGGGAGACGAACTTGAGAAACTATAGACTCTGAGAAACAAACTGAGGGTTCTAGAGGGGAGGGGGTGGAGGGATGGGTTAGCCCAGTGATGGGTATTAAAGAGGGCACATATTGCATGGAGCACTGGGTGTTATACGCAATGAATCATGGAACACTACATCAAAAACTAATGATGTAATGTATGATGATTAACATAATGTAATAAAATAAAATTTAAAAAAATCAATAGGATTCATCCATTACAAACCAGGAAATATAAATACCATTTATACAAGCAACAAAAATTGTGAAGTATCTAGGGATTATCTAAGAAAGTGTACAAAAATATTTGTGAAAAAAATGCCGAAGTTACTTTAAAGTATCTGAAACAAAAATCAAATGGTGAAACATGTTCATGAAGGAGATAATTTTGCATTGTAAACATATAAATTTCTTTCACATTAATTAATAAACTCAAAGCAATTCTAACCAAAAAAATAAAAAAGAAAGAAAGAAAAGAGAAGAAGAGAATGATTAACTTAGGGTGGAGAGATCAAAGACACACTGGACACTTCACAGTTCCTTCAACAGGTTCCATTTAAATCTACATGCTTACATGTACATCGTTTGTTATTTTACGTGTATGTCATGTGTAATTTTTTAAAATGCAAATCCTAATGAGATCTTTTATTTTTGCCAAACAAAGGGGTTAGGAAGATTTCTTTTTAAAAACAGAAACTTGGAGTGTTTAAATAGAATTTGAGAAGAAAATTTAGAAGTAGATCTTGAATAACAAACCAAATAAACTTCGGCTAAAGTCAAAAGTTGACACAAAATTTAAAAAGGATGAAAGAAGGGGAATTTAGAGAAATTTACTGAATGTTTATAGTATCTAGGAACAAATGATTATTTTTCAACAAGAGATTGTGTGTAAGACTTCACTGACAGGTTAAACTAGGTTAATGTGTTAATATTTTAAACATCTGTACTATGCAAGAAACTAAAAAGACTAAGAAAATATTTCAAAAAATAAGAAAGCTTGAAGGCATATTAAGAGGTCATAAATTTGAAATAACTTTAACAATATGAAAATGAGTGAATATTACAGAAACACGACCTTATTTAGGGGAGACCTACAAGAATGCTTCTTTTTAGAGTTTACTACTTCTGAGTTATAGCTTTCCCAAAGCTACTGGTTTTCTAATAGAATTTCAAAGCTAAATGAAAGAACCACCGTGGGAGTAAACAGACATAATTTTTGCTTTATCTTATTCATACAGCTTCTGATTTCATCCACCCGTTAAGGAGACAAGTCAGAAAATACTAACTGGCTCTTGCCACTAATCCGTAGAGAAAGCCGACCTATCATTTTGCATAATCGTAGGGTACTTCTATCCCATTTCACATAGTAAGGGAATATATTCTTGTGAACAAGGATGACAACAAAGGCCAGTTGAAGTACATGATATAGAAGAGAACTTCTTTCCATTGTTTTGTCATTTAATCGGATCATCCCCAAAAAATCACAGTGATGTTTTTCTACATCATCTCATGAATTATCCTAGCAAAAAAACAATCACTTGGCCCTTGGGAGGCAAAATTAAATCATGATAATTCTGCAGAATAAAACTGCAATTTATATGTCAGAATTCTGAACTTCCCAGGAAAAGAATTTAGCTTTAGGTAAAAAGGAAAAAGAAATAGAAGGCTTACCAAATTTAAAAAAAATAATTTATAAGGAAGGCACCTGATGTGATGAGCACTGGGTGTTATACACAACTAACTAATGTATCATTGAACATTGTATCAAAAACTAAGATGTACTATACGTTGGCTAATTGAATTTTTAAAAAAATAAAGTTGCATTCTACACAGAAAAAATTTAATTGATATGTAAATTAAATTAATCACTGACATTTTCTTTTTCTCAGGTCACTCGATAGGGGTATTTACATATGTGTGTGTGTGTGTGTGTATATATATATATATAAACATATTGTGATTGATAAATTATATATTAAATCACTTGTTTCATCAATGTAGGTATAAAACATATTTGAATACTAATTACTTATTTTATAGGTTAATTTTATTTTAATGCCATATCAACAATATTATTTCTTTGAATCCTATTATTCTCTGATCATACTTTCATCTAACAGTTGCCCTATTTGAGTAATTAGAAGAGATGCATTCACATGTAACTGACCTAAATCATCCAGGGAAGTCTTATTATCAACTGATATTTGGAGACACTCCGGTGATCTCACATTGACCTATAAATGAAGGAGACTGAGGAAAAAACTTCCCCTTCCTTTTTATGTTATTTCTCATTGTCATACATAGGTTATTGTTATTCTGGATGTATAGTTGTGTATAAATGAATATATTGTGGTTGTCGGGGAAGAGGGGGAGATGGGAATGTAGAGCAAGTAGGCTGAAGCTTCTAGGTGGAATAATGAAGTTCCTGAGAATAAAGGATAAAGTGAAGGGTGAGTTGTGGAATATACCTGGGAAGGTACAGTTTGAGTTTTGACATTTAAGATCAGTTTACTTATTTGCATACACTGACCAAAGAGAGTCCAGGCAAGAAGTTAACATGAGCAATGTAACAGGAAAGATTCTAGAAGTTCAATACCCATTAGAAAGCATGTGTGAACAAGCGAGCAAAAGTTGGTGACAGAAAAACCATGTATAGGTTAGATTTCAAAATACATACAGGAAGGGAAGCAATCAGCATTAAGAAAAATCTTTTCTTAGGAGGCAAATCCCATGACCACCAGGCTTAAGTGAGAAAAATTATTTTATCAAAGTGGAGACATACCTTGAAGGATTTTATCATACTAAAATAAAAAAGTTTAGAAGCTTGAAAAGAAGTTTATTGGAGAGAGTACAGTGAGAGGATACCGGCACACCAAAGACCAAGATTCTGGAACATGGATACTGAAATGAGGATTTCTATGAAAAAATCCAAACCGGGGGGGGGGGGGGGCGCCTGGGTGGCTCAGTTGTTAAGCGTCTGCCTTCTGCTCAGGTCATGATCCCAGGGTGTTGGGATAGACAACCTGCTCAGCAGGAAGCCTGCTTCTCCCTCTCCCACTCCCCCTGTTTGTGTTCTCTCACTGTGTCTCTGTCAAATAAATAAAATCTTAAAAAAAGACCTCAGGATTTGGTTATTTAAAAAAAAAATCAAAATTAGGGGGTTGAACTTCAGGGAAAAAAATCGCACTGAATCATAAATTGAGAATCAGTCTAAATAACAAAAGTAAAGGTAAACTACAGATACTCAGGCTAAATCTTCTTTAAAATACCTCCTGTCCGTGTTAAGATTTTTACTGGCGACAATAATGAGTATGTAGAAATTTGGGAATAAGTATGCCCAGATGTTGGGAAAAGGATGCAGAATCTGAGCTCCAAGGAAAGCCAACAAGGTATGATTTAGTAAAAACTCTAGTAGGTCTTGAGAATCAGCTAGATCCGCACTGATTCTCGTAAAATAAAAAGTTCAGCCTTTTATCCACTATGCACTTTGTTCTGTGAATGATCAAGACCTTCAACAGACCGGTTGGTGAAGCAGAAGAAATCCAACAAACAACAGAATATGATCAGGGCTTTATTAGGAGTGTACGTAGGAGGAGCACCTAACTACATAAGAGAATCCATCCCTGAGGAGGTAATGTTGGAGCTACTGATTAGCAGGCCTTTGAGAAGTCACGTAGATGGTACAGCTATAGTAGAAGTGTGTGAAAATAAACTAATATTATAGAACTGCAATGTTATGTGGAATAAGAAATATTCCTATTTACGTCTTTTGATTCTAATCTCCCTTCACCTTGCCCCACAAACAACTGACTTGTGATTTTAGAGAAGTCATTTTGTTAACATGGATCTGGGTTTTCTTATCGGTAAGAAGGATGTAACATCTGCATACATATAGGATATTCTTAAGGTTCAAGGTCTACCGATCCACCTATCTTTCAAAAACATGTAAAACAGTAAATGATGCAAGCCATTTTTACAAGGCTGTTTGATATCTAGACAAGATAAACATAGAATTCCAAAATAAAATATCTTAATATGCCTTTCATTCAAAGATGGGGGCTAAAGAAGGGATCTAAGGCAACCCGTTTCTGGCAATGGCCAAGAAGAGGGCATAAATGTCTTGGAACTACCCAGCTGTCAAGTATTTCTGACCACTAAAGTCTTGCAATACATCTGCATTCAGGTTTTGTGGTTCTTATCCCAAATGGAATTTTCTTTTCAAGATCTAGGTTAATTATTGCTTGGACCAGATCAACCTGACAAAGCAAACAAATCCAGATGAAAAAGACAAAACAAGCTGTTGTTTATATAACATCATGCCTGCCTTGAAATTTATACGGTGTTTAACTATTTGCCAAGCGCTTTCTACTGCATTAATTCACTTGTCCTTACAACCATCCTTTAAAAGGTGGGGAGAAGAGGTTTCATTTCCATTGTAAAGGTGAAAACAATGAAATCTGCATTAAGTTACTTGCCCAAGTTCAAATTGCGGGGAGGACTAGAACTCAATTACTTTTTCTAATTAAATTCCAAGGTGGGTTTTTTTTTTTCTATTATGACCAACATTCTATCTAAAGACTAAATCATAAAAGCAGCAATATACCTGCTTAAAATGCCACATTCCTTTCTAAGCTCACTTAAACTTCAGCCTTCTTTTACTGGATAAGGAATTCATTTTGAATATTTAAAGTGTTTAAAAACTGTCCTTTTGGAAAGTAGCCCTTTATGTTTGTAAATAAGCAGTGATGGCTGCATGTCATTCTAAATGCTAACTTTTTAAAAGAGAAGAATGTTTTCTTTGCCTTGTGCTTAACCAACTCAATCCAGTCCAAGATACAGTCCAGAGAAAGAGACAGATCTGGATCTTGACCAATCATTTGTACTGCGTTATAAACACCCAAGAGAACAAGCTACCCAACACTACATTTAATTTTGTCTATCTTGGATCCCAAGCCTGTAAGAACTTACATACTAGTTGATATTCTTATAACCATATTTCTAAAAACATTTCACTGCGCTGGGAAGCAGACACATCGTATTAACAGCCTGGCAAACTTTTATCTGGATCTTCGTATCTCATTGACATTATCTGTGTTCCTGAGCAGATAAGGCCACTCTGACTCTTGGCATATCCATGCAAGGATAAAAGAGGACAGCCTCGAAGTTCTTGTGATGTCAAGGTTTTGGTGGATCGTACATGAGTAGATGAGTCTTATTTTCAGATTGTTCTTAAAAGAACCCACAGGCAAGTAACTATCAAAGTTACACAAAGATAGCTTAAGTCAGTTTCAGAGAGCAGGAACTGTACAGACTTGTCGAGCTCCTAGCCAAGTTTGCACGTGTCCTTCATTAAGTATATGGATCAGCCCGAAGGGGAGTCAGTTCTCCTTGTGCAATTTCGTGTGTTTATACCTTACCGTTTGACAAAGGGGTTGTTTGTTGTCTAACTCTGCCTGTTCATACAAGTAAAGAACAGATATAATCTTCTTAAACCCATGCACCTAGCAGAAAAAGAAAATGAAATTCCAGTATCCAAATGTAGAATTTGATTTCCGATCATGTGTTTCCACATAACTCTGGGATGTCCTCCTTTTTAACAAGGAGGACAAAGTTGATTATAAATATGTGTACATTCATAGAAACCATCAACACATTCCAAAGATATAGGTGCATTCCCCAGTAATGCTAATGTTATGGGTTTTTTTCAAGTTTTCAAAATATTTTGCTATATTTTAAAACTAATGATGTCCATTAAATACACTTTAGAAATTCAGGTAGGGAGAAAAACAAACAAAAAAGCCGAGTCCTATCACTTATACCCAGTCATGCTGACATTTTACAGCTTTTCCTTCCAGACTTTTCCTGGACAGATCTTTCATTATTTTCACCCCATTGTAGATATTTTTCATTATACTTTTTAATCTCACAGGCATTCCCTCCAATATTTTCCTCCTCCTTTCATTTATTGCAGTGAAAAATGTCAACGAGGCACCCATTACAGGCTGGTACTCTGCTAGATGGTGAAGACTTAAAAAGGAAAACACAGTTCCTCTGCACAGAGAGGATAAACTTGTGAAAGGTGGAGACTTACGTATTAGAACTTACCATACGGCCTAAATGCCAGAATAAGAAAACTAGTAGATATTCTAGGAACAGGCAGAATTCAAAGTCCCTTGGTTAAGAGGAAAGCAAGCATGAAGAAACAGAGATGAGAGAAGACATGATTTTAGAAAACTAAAAATAAATTCAGCATGACTAGATTATCTTAAGGTTCACGGAGGAGATTTCAGCAACAGAGGACTGGACAAGTAACTGTGACAAATCATCCCTTTATTATTTTAGCCAACATATATTGACATCTACCTTGTGTACCTAGGTTACATTCGTGAACAGGGCACGAGCATGGTCTGCACCATCACAGAATTTTGGACGAGTATCATCAGAGAAGAGCAAACGACATTCCTGGAATACACAGGGAAGTCCCAAGCCCAGTTTAAGGGTGAGCAAATATATCACTGAAAAATTAGCAAATTTTAAGCCTTGAATGGTGAGTCAGATTTGGACAAATAATTGGCAAGTAAGGAATGAGGAGTCAGACAAAATATCCAGAGCCTTCTAAACCATGTTAAAGAGTTTAGGTTTCATCCTAAGAGTTTTCAGGTTTTAAGTAAAGGCATTCTATCCTCAAATTTTTATCTGGGCAAAATCTGTGAGGTAGAGCTTGGGTCAGAGAAGGAAGACTCTAAGGAAGGAAATGAATGATGAGGTGGTTGAAGCGAAGAATGTTGGTTCCCTGACTGAGGGCCGTGCAGTGGGTTGGACAGATTGAAGAGATATTTAGAAGACAACATCTGGATTCAGAGAGAACGTGTAATTGACAACATATGGACAGAGAAAGAACCAAAGTTAAAAGTAATGCTCACCCTAGTCAAAGACAATGGCTTAGGCTAGACTATTCCAGAAGAGTAAACAAAACTGAAATACTTGTTTGGAGAGGTAGTTTAAATTGGTGCATCGTACCGTTGAGTTGTTTGAGACATTCAGTGAAGTTATCCAGTGTTATACGGTAGTAACTAAAAATGGGCATAATGCGGGCAGAATACTGAATTCTATCTCATTTCCAGAAAGAAGATCTGCCCTCCTTTCTCCTGTAACACAGAAAAGCAGATTTTGCCGAACCAAGATTACAATCTTACCCTACTATTGATTTTCTAAGAGCAGGGACTCCAGGCACTTTGGAAAGGGGTGTCCCCAGAGCCCTAAATGGGCTTAAAACACACATGAATGTGAGGGATGTTCCCTGCAGTGGGCATGTGGACTGGAGAAGGAATTGGAAAACCATCAAGAATGATTTGAGGAGCACTAGTCACCCTTCCCCACAGTCCCCACTCGACCCCAACAGAATCTAAGGAGAGAAAGGAGCTGTCATCAGCCTTCCCTTGCTTTGCTTAGTTTCCCAAGTCTGTACATTTCTATGCAGTCCATGGACCTATAAGAAATTTACTGACCTTTTAGGCTTAGATTTGTTACTGCTCATTAGCAGCAGTGACTTAGGTGTGTATATGGTTCTGAAGCTCAAGAGACAGGTTATAATACCCATCTAGTTCTGATATACAGTTTTCATATTTTTTTCTGAAAATGTGGGTAGTGAAAACATTCCAAATCTTATTACTTCACCTATTCTAAAATACATATTGAATTCAAAACAGGATTATCCAAAAATGTGACTTGTAACATTTTGAAATGTTCTGTTTGGGGATTATTTTCACTTAAAACAGGACTTAAATCATTCTTTTTAAAATGCAACTTGGAGTGCTTGGACAGCCCAATCGGCTCAGTGTCCAGTGCTTGGTTTGGGCTCAGGTTGTGATCTCAGGGCCGTGAGATCGAGCCCCACGTCAAGCTCTGTGCTTAGCATAGAGTCTGCTCAAGATTCTCTCTTTGCCCCTGCCCCCCAACCTCACCCCATGCTCGCTCACACTCCAATAAATAAATCTTTAAATAAATTTAAAAATGCACCTTAAGTTTTAACAATAAGTAACATACTCTTCTATTTATATTCTTGATTCTATTTACATGATTTAGACAGCAATGTGGGTATTTCAAAATTTAATATAACAATTCAATATAAAGAGTGTCAATAACCATTTCTATTTTTTTAAGAAAATTTAGCAGCACTTTGTGAATCAAATCTCATCAATGCAAAGATCAAGGAAATGCTTCCTTTATGATAATTTAAGGTAATTCAAAGACTACAAATTCTCTAAAATGTAGTAAAGGCTTAAAATTCGTCCTTTATTTCAAAATGTTTTATTCATCACACCAAAATATGAAGCTTTTAATTTGAAAAAAAAATCATATTTGAAATTGCACATCTTCTTAAAAGAAAATTCATTTCTAGAACTGTTTTACCTGACTATTTAAAAGGTCAGGAATGTCTGAGAAAAAGAAATGTATTTAAATAGCAAAGATTCTATCTTCCTTTTATCCTCTTGTCATTTATTTATAGGATACAGGAATGTATTATTGTAAAATAATTACATAATTCATAGTTCTAGCAAACAGTACAGGAGAATCCATTTACATTACCTTAAAGCCCCGACTCTCTTTCCTGAAAGAAAAACTATCAGCAATTTAGGGTGTCTTCTATTCAGTCTTGTGCCCCCTTCTCTCCTCACCAGCCCCATTTTTTTTAAATTAGTGTTAGAAATTTAATATAGTCACTAACCTCTAAGGAAACATATTTACATGTATTGACCAATCTTTTATGTATCATTCTCATTTCAATTTCTTAAAACAATTAGTTTTTAGAATATCTGAAAAAATATACTAAAAAAGCAACAAGTACTCACGTACCCACACCTTTGCTTAAGCAACGCAATACTGCCAAAATGCTTCAAAGGTTGTGGAAACATTTCCACGGGGCTGATCCTTTCAATGTCCCCATCCTACCTCTAACTACTATTATGAAATTATGATTTACAATTCCCATGCATTAATAACACTTATGTAACACTAAAAAAACTGCATTCTTTTGCAACTTTTAGCTTATATAAATGTCCTATCGCCTGTATTCTTTTGCAGCTTTTTAAATTTTTCATTTCAAAATTATGCTTCTGAGGGTCATTTATATTAATCTATATAGCTGTGGTTGATTTATTTTCACTACTAAACGGTATTGCAGTGTGTATGTGTGTGTGTATGTGTGTACATACATACCTGTATCTAGGTTGGTTCCAATATTTACCATCAAAATGGTGCTATAAAAGCTCATATTTATCTTCAATCTTCTTTTATGAATGTTTCACTAGAGCCCATAAATGGTATAGGTTGGACCACTGAGTGTGTTTGTCTTCAACTCTGGTAAATATGGTCCAATTTCACTCCAAAGGTAAACTATTCAGCTTTCTACCTAAAGTGTATGAGAGTTACTTTTGCTCCACACACTCAAAACTTGTTGTTAGACTGGGGCACCTGCATGGCTCAGTCAGTTAAGGTCCGACTTTTGATCTCAACTCAGGTCTTAATATCAGGGTCCTGAGCTCAAGTCCCGTGTTGGGCTCTGTGCTGGGCATGGAGTCTACTTAAAAAAAAATTGTTTTCAGACTTTTAACTTTTTCACTGACTTGCTATGTAAGAAATAATAGTTTTAATACAGGTTTTTCTGGTAAAATGGTATCTGTCCAAATTAAAATTTAATATAAAAATCTGCAAGGGGTGCTCATCTAGAAAAAAACTTTTGCGTAAAAGGAGAAGAGATGGTAAATTAAGTATGATTCCACTCAACATAAAATTTAGACAGCTGTGTATCTGGTGCCAGAGAACTGATATATTTTTTATGACCAATATCAGCCTTGGAGATTGTTGCCTCCATTTCATTGATTAAATTTTTGTGGTCCAGAATACTAAAAATTTTTAGAAATATGAAATCTGTACACCTACATTACATGAATTAAATTCTGGACAGAATTAGCCAAAACAAGAGAAATCTATGTGACATGAAAATTTAGAAATCAATATTCACAGAATTTTTTTTCATCTACTAATTGGGGGTTTGACCATTTGTTTATTTCTTTGAATCATTTAGATTTGTCTTGCAGGCTTTGGTGGAGAAAGGAGGGAGTTTGATGACCTACATTTAAAGCTATCTTTTTCTCAAAAAAAAAAGGGGGGGGGGCTCTATCCTTTTCTCTTTCACAAGTGGAATATTCATCTTCAAAAATAACATTTTTTGATTTGTGTGCAGATACAATCCCACTTTTAATCTAAGTTCATCAGGGTGTATGAGACAACTCATCTGATAGACCTAGCCATGCTTCTCAATACCAGCACTCAACTCCAAGTACAGCAAATGACTGTCTTAGCTTTTCACTCTGAATTTGCCTTTTTTTTTTTAATTAAGAAATCTCCCCTGGTGTCCAACATTCACATAGTGGATAGCTACTTTACAAGAATATTCTCTACATCTTTATACTAAATATTGTACTGCTGAGTATATGTGTATGTAGACTATTATCTCCCTTTTCTACATTCTACATATTTTCCAATATTCCTATATTCCTATGTTCTATATATATTGAGGACTATTTGTTGAGAAAATCTGAAGGCAAACAAATCTGCTACAAACTCGAAGTTTGGAGAAAGCATTTTGATTGGATCCCCAAACTAAATTCATGTATAAGTATGTATAACTTATGGTGTCTTACATTTTTACCTTGTGTTAAGTATATCTTCATTTAAAATTTGGGCACCTGGGTGGCTCAGTCGGTTAAGTGTCTGCCTTCGGCTCAGTTCATGATCTCAGGGTCCTGGGATGGAGCCCTGAGTTGGGCTCTCTGCTGAGCAGGGAGTCTGCTTCTCCCTCTCTCTCTGCCCCTCACCCACCCCCTGGGTTGTGTTCTCTCTCTCTCTTTCTCTCTCTCAAATACATAAAATCTTTTATAAAAATAAAGATAAAATTATGTGCACCTGCATTTTCAGGTTACTTTACAATGTTCTGATATGTAACTTTTTTTTTAAGATTTTATTTATTTATCTGAGAGAGAGAGAGAGAGAGAGAGCATGGTGGGGGGGAGGTCAGAGGGAGAAGCAGACTCCCTGCCAGGCAGGGAGCCTGATGTGGAACTTGATTCCGGGACTCCAGGATCATGACTTGAGCCCAAGGCAGTCACTGAACCAACTGAGCCACCCAGGTGTCCCTGATCATGTAACTCCTGACACATGCAGGAACAATATTCTTGCAGCACTAGACCACACACATCAGCAATTAGCCCACTGGTCTATTGCACAGATGGTCTTCAAATTTAAGTTCTACTGATGGAGATCAACATGGCACTGTAGTTCTACATACACAATAAATAGTAAGAAAACTGAAGAATTAATCATATCTACATTTCAGAAAACTCTGGCCAGAGTTTTGTTTTGTTTTGTTTTTTGGTTTTTTTAGAAGGAAAATAATTACTATTTCACATTGTCAACAATGTAAAATGTTTAAAAAGAAACATTTGCTGTCACATATTTTAAAACTGTATTTGTTACAGATATTGGCATGCAATGTCCATTTCATGAATCTTACTACCTTATGCTTTATTTTTTTTTCTTTTTGGTACCTGAGGGTTTTGTTTTTGTTATTTTGTTTATTTTTGATTTTTGGGGTTTTTTCAGAATAAAATCCAAAATGACAACTAGGAATAACATGTTTTGCCACCTAGTATAACTTGGTTCATTTTGATAATACAATGATGATATATCTTCAAAATATATATATCATTATCAAAAATCAACCAAATCTAATGAGAGAAGGAAGGAGAGAGAGCTTTACAGATCATTATATATAGTCATGTATATTAGATGCCTGTCATAATGGTATTAATCCTCAACAAACTATGTTGGCATTAGTATAATGCAGACACAGATAAATCCATCTTTATTTTGTTCTCTCTATGGATTCAATGTGGTATAAAGTCAAGCAAGTTATTACCCAGGGAACCTTAAACATCCATCTATTGAGAGCCCTTTCTGCAATGGTTTTTGCTTCAGCTTGCCCCCACCCCTACTCCCATCCCCCCACACACATCTCTTTTTAATTCAATCTAGGATCATTGCCACTGAATCCTTTCCTCTTATTCTAAAATTAGCCTTTCTGTACTTGGGACTTAGCAGTAAAAAAGATACGAACTGCTAAAAATTTTTAGCATGAAAGTGCCCTTATTCTATATACAAGGAAAGCAAGATGTAAAAAGTTTAATGACTTCATTAAAATGACACTCTCTTTTCTTCTCTGTGCATTTAAGCTCTTTTCTGCTGTGCCCTGCTATTTATGTTCAAATATAGCGTGTCTTTCCAAATCCACCTCCATTCTAAAGTTGAAGAAAAGACCATTAAGTCAATAAAAACCCATTAAGTCAATATACCTAGAAATCTCTTTCCCTTCTTTTACCTACAATCATATGCAGTTGTAAGCTAATCAACTCATTTTCTCATCAGCAACACAGTAGAATATTGATCCCTGTTCCATTTCCTCACTGTAAAGAGCACATTACCTACGGCAAGTTCACCATCACCATTAGGACTCTTTCACAAGTAGTAGGAGAAAAAAACAAAGCTATACGTTCAATTCCTGAGCCTCTCTATAAAAACCACATAAATTCAAGAGTTATAATGTTGGCTCGGAGGATGTGAACTAGAACACATTACCCATAAACATGTTTCTGTTCAGGAAGCTTTGCAAATGGGGTATGAATGTACTTTACAGAGTCTTTCAGGAAGTCTTCAATAAACTGAATCCATCATATCAACCTCTAATATATTCATTTGATACCAGCAAGCAGCTGAATCAAATTATTTTTTTGGTGTGAGTTATTAAAGTCTTTGATGCTGGACTGCAGTGGAGTCTTCTGAGGCAAATCCACTGTCCTCATGTCTGGAAGACTTTCTTCTGTCAAAGAAACTACAAAGCACTTTTTTTTTTTTTAATTATTTAATCTATATTCTACTACTTCCTCCCTTTCCTTCTTCAGAAAGAAAAAAAAGAGTAAGACATCAAATGGGAATGGGATCAAATAAGAATATTTATGAATGTGATTTGAAAATGTAGGGTTCTACAGAAACATCAAGGATTACAAACCTGATGACCGACCGTAACCACATGGAAGAAAAAGGATTCTGTTTTCATTCCTCAACACTGACAACCCCCCCTACTCTCTCCCTCCTTGTGAATGCACAAATGAGCCCATTTAAATCTTTTTCAAAGGATCCAGTTTCCTGAGATAAAGAATGGCATTTCTTTGCTGCATTCCTAACTGGTTCTCTTATAGTCTCTATTTAGGCAGAGAAATTAACACCTATCAAAGAAAACCACCAGAAGAGCACAACTCAAAAAACAACCAAGTAAACGGGATAGCGGTACCAAATGTTGTAGGCAGAGGACCTGGCCAAGCACAGCAGACATGGAAAAATGTCATGGAAATAAGGCTTGGCTGCCCTTGTTCTCGGGGGCCTCAAACCTTCCCCTGTCAGGGCTGATCTTCTCTAGACCTAACACAGTGGTGATTTCATTAAAAAGAGCACTTGATAAATACGCATGTTCAATTGGAGTCCATTATCTTGTTGATTTTCTTGTGGGTTCAATTTTATCTCCAGCCACACCTAGGAGCCTAGAGGTTAGCTGTTGTTCAATAATCTAATCTTCAGTTGAAAGTAATACAAGTTTAGAAGAGCTTTTGACCTGCAAGCAGGTTTTGCTCATTCCACAAGACGTTTTTAGAGTGCTATCAGAAGCCTCTGAGAGTCTATGAGATAGTTGAGCATTTAAATGAGTATCTTGTTTCAGGTAACCTTCTGAGATTTTAGTAGATATATCCTTGCTGGGGATCAGTGACTCAGCTTACTTGAAGTTAGCAAGTTAGGAGTATGGGGAAATTTTAAAAAGCAGTGGAGGGGGAGACGAACCATGAGAGATGATGGACTCTGAAAAACAAACTGAGGGTTCTAGAGGGGAGGGGGGTAGGGGGATGGGTTAGCCTGGTGATGGGTATTGAGGAGGGCACGTTCTGCATGGAGCACTGGGTGTTATGAACAAACAATGAATCATGGAGCACTGCACCAAAAACTAATGATGTAATATATGGTGATTAACATAACAATAAAAAATTAAAAAAAAAAAAAAGCAGTGGAGAAGTACTGATAAGTTTGAGAAAGGAAGACGCCCCTGGCAATTTGTATAGGTTAAAAAAAAAAATGTTACCTAGTACAGAAGTCCAATGTTCATTTGTTGAATTTTCAATACATAAAGGAGCCTGTTTTGGAGTTTTCTTAGCTATGACAAATTTCCTAGTCTTCACAATTGGTTCATAGCTGACATTTTCTTAAATAAAGCCTTCCCTCACCATAGTCTCCCTCTTTTCCAGTGTTCTCTCGCTTTGTCTATGCAGTATTTCATCTTCCTCTCTTAAGATTATCTCCTTAAGAATGAATCCAGAGTTGCCAACTCTTTGTATCCCCTGAAGTGTGAGAGCACCTACAACGGAGTATGCAAACATCTATGGGGAAAAGCAGGGTTTGCTTTGGTTTCCACTTCTCCCAGTATGAGGTTTGGAAATTCATTTCTATTACTACCTTATTCATAGGCAGTTTGGATTTAATATACATCATTTCTATATGACTTATCGTTCAGGCTCAATGAAAAGATACATTTCCAGTGTCACTGTGTGCTTATCTTTGAGAAAATGAGTTACTGATCTCCTGTGAGGATATGGTAAAGGGGGATTTGGGGGAACAAAGGCCAAAATGTGGGGTGTGACAATGTCCATTTTGTGGGGAGGAGGCAGTGTGTCATGCAGGCAAAAGACATGTACAATCACCATGCCCACTGGTGACATTTCAAGTTCAGAAATATACCCTCAGAGTCATCAGGATTTATCAACTACTCTTTAGAGTAGAAAATTATCTTATTGAGGGCTAGTGGGATCAGTCGTATTCAAATATGAGTGGTTTTAGGGCACCTGGGTGGCTCAGTCGATAAGCGTCTGCCATCAGCTCAGGTCATGATCTCTGGGTCCTGGGATCGAGCCCCGCATCAGGCTCCCTGCTCAGCAGGGAGTCTGCTTCTCCCTCTGGCTCTCCACCTGCTGCTGCTCTCCTCTCAGATAAATAAAAAAATCTTTAAATACATAAATAAGTAAGAGTGGTTTTATCAACTCTGACAGTGAGAGAAGTAATTTTGAAGTGTGAGATACTGGAAGGCAGGCAGGCCCAGGTGAGTGACCGTTGGCAAAAAAGAGAGGTTGAAGACGGTTTACCTACTTGGCAGTTTTACCTGTTGTTAGAGGTCAATTTTCCTTGGATCAGAAGGCTGTGGCGGAAAGAACACTAGATACATCTCAGAAAGGACAGAGAAACAATTCTACTACTAACAACAGTAACAACAAAGTTACAGAATAAGCCCCTCCTGCACGGAGTGCCTCCCACAGGCCAGGCACTAGCCCTTTACCTTCTGTGCCAGTTAGTACTGGGTCACTCCCACCCAACTTCAGCTCAAGCCCTCCCTGACAGTTTTTTGGAAAATGCTTTTCTAATTGTGTTTGTGGTTGGCATGCCAGTCTTAGAACTCTGAGATCCTAGAGAAAGGCCCAGTTATTGAGCTAGGTTGGGCCAAACTTGCTCGTGCACCTCACCACACACAAAAAGAAAACGAGTCGGCCAAAGGGAAAGAAGTAACAAGTGTCAGTGAGAATGTGAAGAAAAAGGAACCCGCGCAGGCTTGCCGGGAATGCAAACTGGTATAGCCACTGTGGAAAACAGTATTTCTGAATATTTTCCTCAAACAATAAAAAATTGAACTACCATATGATCCAGTTATTCCACTGCCAGGTATTTACCCAAAGAAAACAAAAATACTGATTTGAAAAGATACATACGCCCCTATATTTATTGCAGTATTGTTTATAATAGCCAAGACAGGTTGCTTCCGTAAGTGTCCATCGATAGTTAAATAGAGAAGATGCAGTGTGTGTGTTTGTGTGTATAGATATATATACATATATAGATGACAGACTGTTACACCGCCATGAAAAGGATGAGATTATACCATTCGTGACAACATGGATGGACTTAGAGGATACTGTGCTAAATGAAATAAGACTCAGAAAGACAAATAATGTATCCTTCCATTCTATGTCTAAAAAAATAAAAAATTAAAAAAAAATAAACAAACCAAAAGCAGAACCTGACCTATAAATAGGGAAAGAACTGATGGTTGCCAGGACGAAGTGAGGTAGAGGGATGGGCAAAATGGATGAAGGCAAATAGGAGATGGAGGCTTCCAGTTATGGAATAAGTCATAGGAATAAAAGGTAATAGTATGCGGAATGCAGTAAATGGTGACAAATGGTAGTTGTACTTGTAGTAAGCACAGCATAACAGAGATGTTGAATCACTCTTTTAACATTATGTATCAACCCTACTAAAATACATAAAATAGAAAAGAAAACAGGCCAGAAATTCGCAAAGGGCCCAAGTAATTGGAACATTCTCGTCATTTCCAATTTGGAAACTGAAGGAAGCTTTATGCTCTTTAATAGCAGAACTAAAAAAGTGATCCTTCGGAATTCCTGTTGTAACCTTCACCTCATAGAGACACATACACCAAGAGAAGCAGGGATAGGAGATGGAAAGTGGGAGTCTGGTAGGAGTTGGGCATCGAGGTGGTCTTTACTTCCAGTGCTTCCTGAGACCAGCTCCACTTTCTCCTTCTTGCACTTGGTAATGTGAGCCACTAATTCCATGCTTTCCCTCACTGTGAATCCAAGTCCTTTACTTACAAATGTACATGCAACATCTAATTTCCTCTTCACAGCCTTCAATTTACCAATGAAGGAATGGCAACTTAGAAAGGGTAAATAATCAAAGAACTTCCTTCAAGATCAGGCAGGTAAGAGGTTGTAGGCCAGGTCCAACTCATAGGCTCTGAGCTCGTCACTCCAAATTTGTCCACCGGGACCCTTAACCATCCTAGGCTTTGTTCTTCAAGGTCAATTTTATTGCCTTTTTTTATTCTCGGGAGAATCAAGTCCGTTAACATAAGGAAAATCACTTAGACTCCTGAAAAATGCCATAAGCAAAAAGCCTTTTCCCACTGGTCCAAGTGCCTGCTGTGGGCTATCTGGCCTGAAATTCAATCTATTCTACCTTAAAATGGGCTTGTTAAATTGTTAACTGATTCTACTACTTACATCCAGCTTTTCTGTCTCATCTAAGGCTTAATTTCTTTGGGTTTGACAATAAAAACTTAACAGATGATAAATGACCGCAACATTAATTTAAACTTTAAAATAGATACAGTGCAGCCTTAAGTCAGGGTCCATGAATTTTAAACCTCTGTCCTCAACATAAAAAGATGTGAGCAGTCAAGAGGGCTTTAGAATTAATACCTTAGAAAATAAATGACAGCTCCCATCATGCTCAGGGAAAAGAAAGGAATATTGCATCACTCCAAGAAGAATGTAAAAATGACTTCCATGCTATTGCTGGTGACTGATAAGAGAGGCGGGCTACCCAATAAGAGTATAACCTATGAAAGAAAAATGCTATTTCATCACATTTATTTAGCCTGATACCACTCATGCCTACTAATTGCTCACTGCAACTTCAGCGTTTATTTTAAATGCTACAGTATCTCTTTCATGTTACACCTAGAGAAACAGAATGTAGCCACATCACCTTCAAGTTTTTGATGAAATCAGTTATTAGATACAAATTGCTTGTGCCCTACGCTCATTTAAATCATGGTGTGTGACCTGTTAGTCATATTCTTTTGCTAAACAACAGCAAATTATCTTTGTATTCATACTCACTAAACAGATCAAATCAGAGCTCAATTTTACCAGAAATTTTAGCACATTTGTATCCAAAGAAATTCCGATCATGAGCAGTGTCTGAACATGGGAGACATCAACTTGACCCAAATAAAATTAGCAAAAGCTAAATATTGCCCCCAATTGTAACAGAAAATACCAGCCTTTGGGCACCTAAATGTCTCTTGTCCAAAATCCAGGATGGGGTAAGGAAATCTTGTTCTTTCTCAGCCACAAACAAGTTAAAGCTGATCTCAGATACCATAATGTGGTTTCCAGGGCCGGGGGGATCTAATGCCCTCAACTCTTCTGGAAAGCCGGTAACTTTTCAATGCAGACAGCAGGGAATCCAGCCCAGACTGCACGCTCTTTGGTTTCATACAAAAATGCTGCCAGGTTGGACAGTGCTACCCATGGTAGGAAAGTAGGCAGTATTCTCTAATGAGAAGATACAAGTAGAGGCAAACCCTTCTGTATGCAAATTTCACTGTTCCTTTGTTTATCTACATTTTTTATAAGGAATTCGTAATGTGTGCATGAGGTTGCCCACTTTATCAACTGCTATTACTTGTCTAACAAGTGTATCAGATGTAAACTTTTCTTTCAAATAATCTAGGTTACATTTCTCCTTTCTTCACTTTGATTACTTTAAAAAAAATCTTTAAAAAAAAAAAAGGTATCTCTACACCTAGTGTGGGGCTTGAACTGACAACCCTGAGATCAAGAGTTGCATGCTCTACAGACAGAAACAGTCAGGTGCCCCACTCTGACACCTTTATTAAGATTTGCACATGTAGGTGGTAAGGCAAAACTTTATTTCTATATCATCCCTTGTTGGTAAGCCTAGGATGTTGCTCATGGTAGGAAATCCCCCAGAAGCCACCAGCTGGTTGTAGAAAGATAGTGTCCCCCCCCCAGCTCCCTGCCCTCACCACAAGCATACAAGGCAAGCGCTTCCTAACACAAAGGGAGTTTTGCCACCCTAAGCATATAGATCAACAACTCTCAGTAAAAAAGAAAGAGTTCCTCAATTTCAGAAACTTATCAACTTTTGAGGAAGCTACTGATTCCTGTTTCTGTCAAAACCTCAATTAAGAAAATACACATTCCAGGGACACGAAGAGACAAGCTATTCAGTTGTTTCTCAGAATCGGTGGTGCTTAAAATACACACACACACACACAGACGTGCTCACGCACCCAGGCATCATATTGAAAATGTGTTTTTCTCAGGTTCCAGAGATGCTCATTCAGTAGGACGAAAGTCCATGTTTTCAACAAGCATTACAAAGGATGGTGAAGAAAACATTTTGAGATGTATTGCAAGTATCTGTAAGTTTCGTTCATTTACCATATCCTATCAGAGAATTACTATGGACTCATTACTATAATTTATCACAGACATGGCTTAACAGAATTGTAATTCACTTTTCTGATTTTGGTTAACAATTACATGAAGTGACTACAGGAGGAACGATTTACCTTCTGCCGAAGTCATTAACGACAGTGCCCATTTTTGTTCTAGGTCTTTTCTATAATGAATGTTAGGTTTCTCACACCACTCAGTGTCAAAAAATTTTCTCCAACAATCTCCTACTGAAGCTTATTATTTATCATAATATTTGTCTCGGCTACCTGAACACACAAAGAGACACTGTTCTGAATCACGGCAACTTTCACTGACCCTTTACACTGGCTTTAGTAACAGTTTTGTCTTACTAAGCCTATTAAGTCCTTTCTGGAGGCAATTAGACTGACAATAGTAAGTAAAATGGCAAAGGCAATTGTCATCTTTGTATTAGGGCTGGTAAGGCATCTCAAACAAGTCTGTTGACACAGGTTTCAAAAAAAAAAATTATTTCAAAACCACAAATTCAAGTGGTCTAAGGACAGTGAAGACAGCTTACCAAGGTACAGGGTTATGTGTCATATACCAATACACCATGTTGCATTAGTTCTGATGATGGCCATTACTATGTTCAGCTCAGCCCTAGTAATATCATGTTTCACCCATAATGCTTCCTACACCCTTCCACGCATGGTAGATTTGATATCTGTATCTTTACGTTCCTCTATTCAAACCAAGGGGTAGGAGAAGATCCTGTCAGCCTTGTAACACCCCTTCTTATGCCAAAACCTTTACATACCACTGCCAGATTCATCCTCTTGGGGAGTAACTCCAGTAAAATTCAAGTTATTAGGCTGGCATCCAGGACCTTGTACGGTGTTGATACTTGTCTTTCGAAGTCGATTTACCACTATGCCTCCCTTAGGCATTCCACTCCAACCAAACTCATTTTCCACTTTATTCCCCTTTGCTTTCCCACTCCCAGGTAGAATGTCATTTAGTTGGTCTTTAAACACTTAAATTATACCAATCCCTATAAGCCATCAAAAACCCTTGCAAGGAACTGCCAATAAAAGTAATTTCTTTTCCCTCTATAACTCCCATAACACCTTTTATACTTTTTTTTACATTTATTTTCCATTATCATTATTAAGGAAGAGGTCTGATTTCCCCTCCAAGACTGAAAGCAGGATCTGTTATTACTATAAAATAAATCCCAGTACATTCTGTATCACGGAGTGGTCAGAGACTCAACCATTTGTAGAATGAATTGCACAAATTGCCTCATTTTCAAGAAGCAATTCAGCATTCATGTTGGTCTCAGCAACATCGTGTTCACCAATGATGTAAAGCAATCTGATAAACATGGTAGAAACAAGGCAATCAGCTAGGCAGGGCATATTTCTAACCTGCGAGGGCACTGTCCATTGGGGAAAGCTCCTGGATTCAGGATAAGTAGCAGAGACACCAGTCTCTCTTGCCCCACCACACTCTGAGGACGTTCACAACCACCTCACATGGCCAGACATCTGACCCTCCAAAACCAACTCCTCCCATATCAGTTATGCTGGGATGCATTTAAGAAACGTATCCCATGGGGCACCTGGGGGGCTCGGTTGTTAGGCGTCTGCCTTTGGCTCAGGTCATGATCCCAGGGTCCTGGGATCAAGCCCCGCATCGGGCTCCCTCTTTGGCAGGAAGCCTGCTTCTCCCTCTCCCACTCTCCCTGCTTGTGTTTCCCCTCTTGCTGTGTCTCTGTCAAATAAGTAAATAAAATCTTTATAAAAAGAATAAAAAGAAATGTATCCCATGGTGGAATTTTGCCTCCAGTCCTAATTGGCAGCTCAGTATATGTGGGGATAAGTAAGAGGCCTTCATCTGATGAGGCATCCAAGCATTCAAATTGCAGTACCAAGGCTTAGGAAGCTTGCAAGAAGGTTCAGCAGCCCCGGAATCCTGCTTGGGAAAATGCTAGTGCCCACCCTGGCATGATGCAGGAGCTATGGTCCAAGTCTACTGGCTGACTAGTGCTATCAGCAGGAAGCTGTAACTGATTTCTATGGTGTTTTGCAGAAGACAATTCCTTTTTCTAAGAAACTAGCTTTCAGGGGCACCTGGGTGGCTCCGTTGAGCATCAGACTCTTGGTTTCGGCTCAGGGTCACGAGATCAGGCAGCCTGGGTCTCCGCACTCAGCGGGGAGTCTGCTGGAGATTCTCTCTCTCTCTCTCTGCCCCTCCCCGCCCATGAGTGAATAAATCTTGAAAGAAAAGAAACTAGCTTGCAGAAAATCAGTCTTAGGCAAATTCATGTTTACCTTTCAATATTCATAGTTCTAAAACATCCTGAATTGTGTTGCATAAAAGGTACATATTAGGGGACAGGCCAAAGTGTGTACCATGGAAGGCACCCCCTACTAAGTGTGTATGAAGCACTGGCTGGCACAAATGAATACGTTCACTAAAGTAAAACTGATCAACAAGCTAACATACGAGAAAACCCAGCCTGGGGTGGTTGTTTGGGTCTTGGCACTCTACTTCCCAGGAGATACAGTGGATCTTTCTCAAGCTGTACCTTAGGGATCACCTGAAGAGGGATATCGTCTATGTACTCTCACAAGACTGGGAAATATTAACATTTATCTCCTAGGAGACAAGAGGACTTGTAAGTCAAAGGGATTATTTTATCATTGCTTTGAAGTCTAGAGAAGCATGATTCTGGCTGTCATCAATTTTAATGGACTCAAGATCAAAGGAAGAGCCATCTGAGTCAACCACATTTCTAACCACTGGCCCTGTAAAAACAGATGATGTGTGTTATTAACTAAAGTGCTCTAGGAGAAGGTAGTGGTGATCAGAAATCATGTCCAAATTCATATCCCTACCAAATCCACCCCCCCCCCCCACAAAGAACAACAAACAAGAAAGACAAAGGGAAGATTTGCTGTTCCGGTTAGGCACTACTAAGTGTAGTCAGCTGTTACCCTCTCCTTATCCCGCCCCCCCGCCCCCCACCCAGAAGTAAGTTTAAAAAGCAAAACAGATTAATTTCTGTGGGCTTGGTGTGGGGGACAGCAGTCAGAAATCTAAATCCAAAAGTCCAGAGAGGAGCAGAGGCAGTACTCCCATTCCCCAAGACCTGGACTGCTCACCATGATGGAGCAGTAGAGCCAGCAAGGAAGAGGAAGGAGAGCAAGGCTTAAACATGATTCTTCTCAAAATTGCACCAGGGAGAAAGGAGAGGAAAAGAGTCAAGGCAGAGACTGAGCTCTAAGCTCAGACACATCCCACCTCCCTGGAGGATGATGGTCTAGAGGTTTGGTCGTAAGACACGAGGACATCCTAGAGCATAAAATAGCCTGGCACTCCCTGGCAGAGCCAGCACCCCAAGTCCTAGTGACCACTGGCCCCACCCAATAACTTTGTTCTACTTAGTTGCTCAGTCAACTGAAAATGGAGTGTGCTTCTCAAAACACATTTGCTATTTTTGTCAAGTCCCTGCAACTGGGAAGAAAAAATCATTTGTAATTATTTAAGATACATAGTTTTCAGTTGTGAACCATGTTAACAATGCTGGCCATAGAGATAATTGTTAGATTAAGGAAGGAAAGTGAGTTTTTATCAATGAAAAAAGTGGGGGTGCCTGGGTGGCTCAGTTGGTTAAGCATCCACCTTTGGCTCAGGTCATGATCTTGGGATCCTGGGATTGAGCCCCTCATTGGGCTCCCTGCTCAGCAGGGAACCTGCTTCTGTGTGTGTGTGTGTGTGTGTGTGTGTGTGTGTGTGTGTGTGTGTGTGTGCGCGCGCGCGCGCACGCTCTCCCCCTTCCCTCAAATCTTTTTAAAAATGAAAAAATTATCAAAAGGAACAATTTTTTAAATGTAACTGTTGACTATTTCCTCATTATTCACATTTTAGATAGTACCAAATGTTGCTATGTAGTCTTGAGAAATTTCTAGCCTTGTACACAGAAAGCATTGTATTTCTAGGAGTATTTTGAACACTGTACAATGTTTTATTCCTGAGATTGTTTTTGTGTAATTCTACAGCCTGACCACAGAAAAGAAATTCATAATTAAGATGGTCCATGTTGATGTTTTTTGCTTTTGAACAAAAAATGCAAGTTCTCCTATTTTCATGGTTTACCAAGTTCTCTCTTTAAAATGTAAGAACCCAGTATATTTAAAAGTGTATTAAATTTCATGCTGTCCATGTAAATTGGCAATATTCTATTTTAATGGGGGGGGCACTTATATTTTCTTTTAACTGACTTATCAGATGTTAGAACTAAAATCTACCATCAAAAACTCCCTGCCACTGATTCAAAGTACCCTGGGATTTTTTTTTTTTAATGTGGACAATATCATTTACTGAAGTACTTTTGAAGGGTGTAGGCAGAAGTTGAACTACTACTCTGTACTGTGTTGGAACTGCTGGGCTAACACTTTCTCTGGTCTTTAACAAATGGGATATTGGCAATTATACAAAACTTCAGTTCTCTATGAAGTTTTCTGAAGAACTGAAACATCTGCAATGAATGATTTATTTCTTTCACCGAGATAATACTTACTTTAGGAGAAGTAAGCTTTAAACCTCTGGAAGAGTAATAACACTTTATTGACTTTATTTGATGTTTTCTGTATAAAATTTTAAACTCATCCATAGGTGTCAATTTCTAAAATGCTTGCATATCATGCTCTCTTATAACATCTTATCATTCCCTCTAATACAGCATATTGAGACAGTTTCACAATGGCACCAAGTAATAGGACCAAGCACAGGATAGGAAAAGGAAAGACAAAATCAAAGAGGGAAAGAGAAAGAAGACAGAAGCAAGGATGGAAGCTTATCTAAAAGGTCTTTGGTGTGCAATAGCCACCTGTGGGAAGAGCCAGAATGTCCGTCGATGGATGACTGGATACAGAAGATGTGGTGTATGTACACCATGGAATAGTATGCAGCCATCAAAAGGAATGAGATCTTGCCACTTGCAACGACGTGGATGGAACCGGAGGGTGTTATGCTGAGTGAAATAAGTCAATCAGAGAAAGACATGTATCATATGACCTCACTGATATGAGGAATTCTTAATCTCAGGAAACAAACTGAGGGTTGCTGGAGTGGTGGGGGGTGGGAGGGATGGGGTGGCTGGGTGATAGACATTGGGGAGGGTATGTGCTCTGGTGAGCGCTGTGAATTGTGCAAGACTGTTGAATCACAGATCTGTACCTCTGAGACAAGTAATACATTATATATTAAAAAAAGAAGAAGAAGAAGATAGCAGGAAGGGAAGAATGAAGGGGGGGAATCGGAGGGGGAGACGAACCATGAGAGACGACGGACTCTGAGAAACAAACTGAGGGTTCTAGAGGGGAGGGGGTGGGGGATGTGTTAGCCTGGTGATGGGTATTAAAGAGGGCACGTTCTGCATGGAGCACTGGGTGTTATACGCAAACAATGAATCATGGAACACTACATCAGAAACTAATGATGTAATGTATGGTGATATAAATAAATAAATAAATAAATAAATAAATAAATAAAGTCTTTGGTGTGGATATGGACATTCATAGCTGTCCATCAAGTGTGAATAGTCTTTAAACCTTTCGAGTATTTCACATGTCATGAGTTCCATCTTCACAAAGTAAAACAACAACAGAACCTCTGGTGTCCCTGACCAAGTATCATCAGCACCCCAGAGCAGGCGACAGCTCCAGAGGTGTTTCCATGCCTAGCTTCTGGCCCCTTTTCTTCAGGCGAGGCAGCATCTCATCCAGATTCCCTTTGCAAAAACCAAGGACCCTGACTATCACAGATAGAAATGAGAACCACAAATGAACTATTTTCTATTTTAATACTTCTCTAAGTCATTCCATTGAGGTTAAAAGAGGTCTTAGCAATACAATTCTCTGAATCAGGATTACAGCACAGAACTGAGAAATCCTGCGCATTCCTAATGCATGGTATCCCAGTGCTTGCCAATTATGATACATTATGTCAGTCTTCTTCATAGTGCCTCATGCTGAAATCAACACCCAATGAAAGAATTTGCTAAGTCAAATAGGTTTTAGATCAATAGCTATGAGTAATTAAATTCCACCCTTTGCAGGCATTTGATGAAGTATTTACAGTTTGAAATCACTGTCCGTTAGCCATCCATTTTCTTCATCTGTACCTAGCGCCCACACCAAAGTGAAATAAAAATACACAATAGCCATGCCTCACATGAATATACGTACATATATTGATCACATATAAAACAGCCAACATCATTCTGAGCAGCCATTTGAGCAGTTCAGATGATTCAAGGGGAAATTCAGTCCAAGTGAAGATGAGCCCCTTTTCCTTTCATGATCCTTAATTAGGTGGATCAATGGAATAGCTGTTAATTAAAGGCAGGCCATTAAAATCTGTTAATTAATCGTAAGTAAGGTTCATCAAAGCCTGGCATATATTTATTATACTTGGTTTTCTACCATTAGTAATTAGGAAAGTGAAGAGCTTTCATTTCTAATTTTATTCTTGTCTTATTAATTCAATGATACCCCAGTCTTATTTCTCTCATAAAGCAGTTATGCACAATACCCACAACCACTAACAAGGCACCAGGGCCAGGCACTACAGACCAAATTAGAACCTGTCTCTTTGGAACTGGGCCCACTATTCATCCCTGATTTCAGGTTTTCTGCACTTTGAGAGTGGATGTCAAATTAATTTATAAAGCATTTTTGAAAAAAGAATCCTGCTGAGCAGTATCATGAGATCATGAGTTTAAAGTCTCCAGGAGTCAATCAGCTAGAAAGATGGTTTCAAAGGCCAAAGACATTGTAATAATGCTGCATTGAAGCATACTGCTAATCTTTATCCTTTGTTTTTATTTCTTTCAATTTATAGTTTTCACTTATATCATCTTTGTCCATGCCCTCCCCAAGAATGAAAATAAAATCTATTTAACCTTTCGATTTCCAAATGTCTGAAAGAATGAATCTATACATACAAGGAACATATGTGTAGGTAGATTTATGTCAAGTAATACTATGGATCTTAATTCAGAAAGAGCTCTGGAGTAGTCTCTCTTCTTCATGCCCTCCACTTAATACACACCCCACCTGCTTAGTCAATAAGATTTTTAAATATCAATTAGGTCCAAGGTACATGGAGACATAGAAACTAAAGGACTTGGTCTCTATCCTCAAGTGGCTCCTAGGAGGCAGTCAGAAAAGCCATGAGGACAACAATGAAGTACGTAAAAGGTGGTCGGAAAGTAACAACCAGATATACCTGGTAGGGGTGCCCAACTCAGGCTGAGGGAGGGGATCGAGGGAGGTATCTCTGAGGAGATGCCTTTCATATAGCTCTTGAAGAGCAACAAAGAATTAACCAAGTAAAAACCCAGGGTGAGGCTGTGGGGGAGGCCAGTGACCAGAAGGCAAGGAGATGGGCATTACAGAAGGAAGGAACACCATATAGAAGAGTTCGGAGACAATAAATGTCTGCTGTGTTCTGGAACAGCTTTTTAATGAAGGAATCAAGAAGAAAGGAAAATAAAGAATTAACATTTATCAAGTGTTCCTGTATTCCAGGCACTGTGTAGGGTACATTTCGCATACAATGAAAATCTTCACATATTTCAGTGCTGTCTGCTGACCCCCTATTTCAGTGGGGTCTTTGAAGGTGGACCTCACGAAACATCGATCCTATGACACCACAGGTAGTTTGCCACAGAGGGTTTCATGCAGAATTTTCTTAAATGTTTTTCCTAATTAAAAACAGGAGTCTAAGCAAGACCACCTCTTGTACTGAAGGTGTGACTTTTTTATTATTATTTGAAGGCAGGGACTCGAACATACTTTGAGTCTCTAACCTTGAAGCTAAATAATGCGTTTCGTAGTGCTCTGAACCCCATCATGAGTGGTGGGAAAAAAGCCATTGATGAGAGAGGTGGGTGGGAAGGTGAAATAGAGAGTACTTGCAAAGAGTGGTAATTTTAGCACAATTACCCTATTTATCATCATAGATCACTGAAACGACAAAAATAGAACAACAAAGCACTCGTCATGGAAAATAAATTGTAGAAGGTAGACTTTTTCAGTTTAAGTTTCTGTCCAGAGTCCACATCTAAATACCATTAACAATTTGCTCCAGGAGGACTATGATCTCACCCTGGGCATGAGGCAAAAGGAGGAAAAGCAAGGAAAAGGAGACTGCCAGGAAACCAGGCCAAGGACAAAAATATGTACAAAGAAAGAAATGGAGGAGAGAATAATAAACTCCAGTGAGAAAAAGCCAAGGAAAGATATTTTTAAAAATATTCTGGTTCTTAAGTCAGCAGGCTGAATATGTAATCAGAATATGGGGATGCTATTTAGTACTATACTTGATCAGAAGGAAAATTTGATTTAATGGAAAATGAAATATTTCTGGATACTTACTACCAATTCAGAACATCAAATAAATATTCCAGGGAATAGTGGCAAATTAGATGTTTCCTATGACTTTTTCCTCTTCCAAGGACTTTATTTTAAGTATAGGACTTTCAGTTTATCATTTTAAGGTACTTTTTTCAGATACAAATGATGCTTATTTTGTCTTTTACCTTGTCCATTTAGTATTTTTTTTCACAGTTTTCATAAACAATAAGGCTAATCCTCCATGGCTGCAATTGTCCACATATAGCCATGTAGTTGAAACAGTAATATTTAAGGAGTCAAAAATGAAGTTAGCTTAATGAATGTTTCCCAGTGTTGTTTCAGCATTTTTATTTCTAATTCAGAAGTGCTATTAATATTTACTTAGCTATTGTTCTATTAACTAGTAGTTTTCTTTAATGTGCTCTTCCACGTAATTCTACTAACTTTTTTTATTAATGAAAGTACTATTATTTTTAAAGTCATCTCTATGCCCAATGTGGGGCTCCTGAAGTATATTTTTTAAGTGTCCATTTTTATGTTACTCTGATCCAACACATCAACCAAAGAATATGAAAAAGCAATTATAAAAAGAAAAAAACACAAGGGAAACACATTCTAACCCAAGTAATTAAAGAATACCAGATGTCATTTTCAACATGCTAAATTAGCTGACATATATTTCTATGTATATTTATGTACACAAATGATAATATTAGAATGAGTAAGGATACCATTTATTCAAGAAAGATGGGAGTGTGAATTGCCACAAATTTACCAGAGGTAATCAGACAATATTACTAAATAACTCAAATATGTACATACACTCCGTAGTTATTTTTAACAGTTCTTAAGTTGGTAATCAAGTTATGGATCCTTAAAAAGTTGTAATGTATTGTCCGTATTGTCTCACTAAATAGAATGTTCTTGAGTAATGCCATACTGCCTTGCATATGCTGAAAAATGGGTCCTGATGGATATATATTTTATTAATAAGATCCAGTGCTTTACATACTGATTCTTGTTAAACAAAAAAACAAAAAACAAAAATAAAACTTGGGGCACCTGGGTGGCTCAGTCAGTTGAGCGTCTGCCTTTGGCTCGAGTCATGATCCCAGGGTCCTGGGATCGAGCCCTGCATCGGGCTCCCTGCTCAGCAGGGAGGCCTGCTTCTCCCTCTCCCTCTGCCTGCCGCTCCCCCTGCTTGTACTCTCTCCCTCTCTGTTAAATAAATAAAATCTTTAAAAAAGAAAACAAAAAACAAACCAAAAAAAACTACATCTTTGAGTCAGAAGTCTAAGTATAGAAAAAGGATTGATTGGAGAACAACATATAAAAATATGCTTTTTGTTATTTCAAAAACTGTTTTGAGGATAATCAAAACTGAATATTCCCCTCAGATTTCATAGCTTCATCATACTGATGGTGACAAGCACTTTCCCTTTATCATGAAGAATCTTGAAACTTCTACTCAAAGACGTTGAGAAAATTAAAGGGCCCTTATTTCTGTCTTTAAGTTAGATGTGTATCATCTAATAGTTTTTCTGTTGGGGAAAGGCATGACACCATTTGAGGACCTAAATATAAAATTCTAGGATTGCCAAACAACACCATAAACTGAATGAACGTCAATTTGTACAGAGTTCAGCGAAGATGAAGAGGAATCACAGATCCAAAGGCCAAGAGCCATTGAAGCATTTTCCTTCCAGATCACACACTGCAAGAGTGAGATTTTCTGATGTAAATATTGATGACACAGATATAGCACACAGAATTTCTTTGAAGTTTTGAGTATTTTTTAATTTAAAAAAGAAAACTACAAAATCCCAAGTGTTGGTTGAGTTTCTGAGTAACAAACCAAATAATGAATGCTTCTCTCAAGTTTGAGCTGGAACACTTGAGTAATAGACATCCCTATGTTTTTCTCTGCACATGTGAAAAACTTGGCCAAGGAACTCAACTAATAGACTTAATATTCACCTACCAAATGACAGAGTCGGAATCAAATTTCATTTTCTTTTCCCCAACAATCCTCTGCTGTCCATCATGTTCAGTGCTAAGGACATGTCAGTCTTCTAGGAATAGAATATTATAGAAAATTCCTTTTGATTATCACACTCCTTTACAAAGAAAGTCTTGTACCAACAATGTGAGGGTTGAGTTTTACTGACTTCATGGGATCAAGTGATAATGATCAGAGTCATGTTTTTAAGGAGTTAGTAGCCTATACTAACACTTTATGCAATTTTACAAATCACATGCTACTTCCTGCCGTCATCAGCATCCCACGCTCATCACCAGCCTTCTTAGAGAAGTTACAGAAAGGCTGGTGCACAGTCACCTTTTTGATAGGCTTTTCTGCCTTTTACCATGATACCTTTCTTCTCACACTCCATCTCCTGACTCATTGGCTGCTCTAGTTCAGTTTCCTTTTACTGACTTTTATTCCTCTGCGTGATTTCTGACACCAGCTCCCCAAAGCTGAGCCAAACTTCTCAAGTTAATGGCACAAACCTCCATACTGCCCTTGGTTCAGACACCAGCCACAAGTTCCAGGTCCCTAGTCACCCATACCTTTGACCAGCTGGCTATAAAGTGGGGGGTTTCCACTACCCCTCAGGATTTAAAATACTACAAGAACTCCTAGAATTCAGGAAAGTGTGATACTGATCATTATAGTTGTATATAGCAAAAGGGCATAAATCAGAACCAGCCAAAAGAAGAGATATGCAGACCAAGATCAGGGATATTCTTTAAATACACACGTTCCATGGTCTCTTTCCTATGGAGTCAGGACAAGTCACCCTCCTCCTAGATCCACATGTGACAATATGGAATAATGCCAAAGAAATTCACCTGTACTTCAGGGTCCAGAATTTTTTACTGGGGCTTTATTACATAGGTGTGATTGATTGAATCGTTGGCTGCTAGGTTGAATTTCCACAAGTCAGGCTAACATCGTGAAGCTCAGAGTCCCAACCCTCTAATCACATGGTTCGTCTTTCTAGTGTGGCCAGGCCCCATTCGGAGTTACCTAGTTAGTATCAACCACCTAGGGACGTGCTGTGTGCCACTTTGTGCAAGCAGGGCCACCATGAATAACAAAGACACTCATCTCCCAGGAAATTCCAAGGATTTAGTCTACCTCCAGGAATCAGGGACAAAAGCCAGCCAAATTCTTTATCACACAGGATCCTCTGTCCCTCAAACGTTGTTTTTTCCCAGGATTCTGTCTTCTATATTGCCATCAAGACATTAAGAGGTCTCATCTTCTAAAATGCATTCTATTATTCTCTTTAGACAGGTAATTCCCACCTCCCCATCTCCAGATGGACCCTGTTCTGTTTTCCAGATAAACTCTCCAAGTGTGGTACCTAGCAGCAGCATCAATATCACCTCAGAATTTAGTAGAAATCAAAGGTCTCAAGTCCCACTCCAGATATATTCAATCCACACCTCTGGGGTGGTGCCAAGTAATCTGTATTTTAACAAATCCTACAGGTAATTCTGATAAACATGAATGTTGGAGAACCATTTTTCTTGATCTGTATCCCAGCTACCTTTGGTATGTCCAGACCCCTCAAACCCAGTGAGTAGAAAACCCATAATCATCTTTTCCCTCATAGCCTCTTCTACTCGTGTTTTCCCTGTTTTAGGAAATAGCACCATTAATTAATTTACTGAATAGATATCTGTTTATCATTTATTCAGTGCTTTTTATGCATTAATCAGGCCCACCTCTATCATCATAGGGATTACAGTTTAGGAGAGGTAAAAGACACAAGCAATGTCCTGGGTAGCCTGAGAGTCCTGGCGTAGCACGAGACAAAAACCAGCAGCAGGGAGCGAGGGAGGATTTTCCTTGTGGAAGGGAGATTTAAACACTTATAAGATGGCAAAGAATTATCTAGGGACATTAAAAAAAAAAGAGGAGGAAGAGCATCAGAGGATGCCGCATATGTAAATGATTAAGGTTGGATAGCCTGTGGCTTTTTTTAAGAACTTGAGGAAGGTTCTTCCAGCATAGTAAAGCATATTGAGTAGGAGAGAGGAAGAGTGATGAAAATTAATACTTCATCTGGAAAGGGACGGTGTTTAACCTTGCAAGCCTTTAAAAGATTTTTATCATTAGATTAAGAGCAAAAATTGAATTTTGAGTAGGGACTGGTATATTCCATAGTTTTTGAAAGGTCACTCTGGATAAGGTACGTAATTGAAGGGGGAAAACAAGGGTATGTGGAGCCCAGACAGGAAGCTACTCCTACAATGGTCTATAGATAGGCCGAGGTGGTTGGAATAGGAGGGGACGTGAAACAGAGAGGTAGACCACTTTAGAGAGTATTCGGTTCTCCCAACCAAACAACTCCTTTCCTTGATCCTACTCCAATGCTTTTCTAAACAAATCAATCTTACCATCATGGCATTTTGAAAATCTAGTTTTCTTTTAGATTGAATGTTCTGATTCCTAGAGCTCAATCCGAGTCTTTCTTGATGCTACAGTAACCATTTAAATGCTCAACTTTCAATGCCCTATCACAAAAGATCTCAGGAATGTATTTTGGTCTTATCACACCCCCCACACACTTAGAATGTTTTTATTTTTAGCCAACTGAAAGAATAATGCCCCACATTTTTACCAGGACTTAAAACTCTTCATAAAATTCAAGGATTCTTATCAAGGCACAATACAACTTTTAAAATTTTCATATCCAAGCCTCTGTTCCAGCCATACTGTACTGTCCTGTGTTTCTCTTCTCTTCCCAAATTGAACTTTGTTCTCAGTTGCTATTCCCTCTGGACACTGCCTCACAACCACTCTGAGACAGTCCATACCCCATATGTTTAGTCACATGCCAACTAGTCAACGTTCAGCTCTTGGTACAGATAGGACTTCCAGCCCCTGGAATCCTTCTCTAGCCTCCTGATTGGGTGTAGCTGCTCATCTTTGTTCCCTATAGCACTCCGTAGCTCTGTTGTAGGATTTCTCAGAATAAGTGATCTTATCCATTTACTATTCCCTATCTCCTATTCGCTTCCTGGAGGCAAGAAATGTATTTTCTTCATCTCTGTATGTGCTGTGTCTTGAAATAGAGTAAACTTACATTAAATGATGATAAATGATTAAGTCAGTGTGCTCAAATCCTAAATTTAATCACAGCCTTACTTTTTAACAGCTGCATCATGTTAGGCCACTTGACAGCCTTCTGAATTTTGGTTTCTCCATCTCAAAACCAAGATAAGACCTTGACTCAAAATGGTGTCACAGTTAATTGAGCATTTAACAATGGACACAGTTTTATCTATAAATGTATTACTAAATCTGATATGATTATATTTAATTTCTTGGTATTTTGGTTTTCTCATCTATAACAAAGGTTTGAGTAGGTCTGGCTTTTAAAAGGAGCCCAGTAAATGTTGATTTAAGTGACTAAATGCATGAATGAATGCAGGCAGATATAATTTTCTGTTCCTTTGTCATAAAAACTTTGCTACTACTTACTTTTTAAGTCCTTTTGAAATTCTAGCATTGAAGTCTCTATTAACCTGACTCCCTCAAAATCATTTTTTGTATTATTCCTTTTCACTTTAATTGATTCAACCTCAAACACAGAAAATTAAAATCCTCACATTTCTCCTGGTCTGAGAATGAGCCTCTGCTTCATAAAACAGAGGAGTAAGCATAGATTCAGTCCCTCTGTATTTTTTATTTCTCCATTATCTCCATTTAAAAAGTCAACTCCCTACACACACACACACACACACACACACACACACACACACACACCTGCTTTACTTCTGTCATATTTTCCAATATTCATGTAAAAATAACTTAGACTAGATAAAATTGTGTAATTTCTGTGTAAACAACCAGTGTAACAAATCCAGGATACAGCAAACAAAAATTCTATTCTGTAAAACTCTTGAAAAATGTGGGATGTAAAAAAGAATTTAGGAATAGAGTCCGGCTGCCCCCCACCATGTTCCTTGGGTAAATTCAGTTTAAATTTTGATTTAATACGCAATCATCAAGCATCAACTCAGAACAAAGACCCCTGATCTTTTCATCATGATTTCCCCTCCTATTGTGACCTCTGGTCAACCAAGGGTCAGTGATCAAGCAGCAAGAGAAGGTAAGGTCAGACATAGCTTTTGCTTCTTTAATTTCTACTCATCTGTACAAATATACTTCTTAGAAAGCTTTTTAAAGATGAAAACAAAGTTACCAATTTTCTTCCTCCTTTCAGAGAGGCCCTGGAGCCATTGATAAAGGTTACAATATTTCCCATTATACTAATTTAGACATCATATGGTCTATTTTAAGTTTTTAACCCAATTTCATGTGTAACATGTTTCCTGTTTATTCTATGTAGAAATGGTAACTTAGAGTTCTTATCAACTTCAGTGGCTTTGAAAAACAGAGCAAAGGACAGAGAGAGGGGACAGTTTTCAGACATAAAATAACAAGTTATTTCTTAAAATAGTCCTTTTTGTCAAGGATATTTTCTCTTCCATTATTCATCTTTTAAAACCTAATTTCAAGATTCTGAAAACCCTGCAGGAGAATCTGAAAAGGTCTCTTCCCTTCAAGGCTAGACTGGAAGTCTAGCAAGAGAAGAGCACCACATTAGTGGTCCCCAAACTGACTCCAGTTTTGGGGAATGGGACCAGACTTACACTTCCTCAGAGACTCCACACGGGGTCATGTGCCAGAGATAGAAACGCTCAGTCGCAGGCTGGGTGAGCATGGAGTGCGGCCAGAGACCGGGGAGATGGGACTGACCGACTGCTTTTCTCTGGGGGCTCACTGAGGAGTGGGGTCCTAGGTTCTCAGCTTCTCTGGGGCAGAGATTGGGAGGCCGCCATTTTCACTCTCATCCTCCAAAGCCAAATGGAAAGCTTGCAGGGAACAAAAGCTGCCGGGAGCAAACCCAAGCAGATTACTTAGCCCGACCCCCGGCAAGAGCAGGGCAATTCCGCGTCTGGCAAAGACCTTTGGGAACCATGGCAACAGGCCCCTCCCCCAGAAGATCAGCAAGAACTGCCAGCCAAGACCAAGTTTACCGATCAATGAGAATGACAGAACGCCAGCACAAGGGGAATACAGCAAGTAGAATTCACGGCTTTTCCCCCCACCAATTCTTTAGTCTTTCAAAGTTGATTTTCTGAATTTTTTTTTTGAATTTTTTTTCCCCTTTGTCAACCAACATCTTATCAATCCCTTTCTCAAAAATCTTTTTTTTATTTTTCATTTTTAGAGTCATATTCCATCTCTTCATGGTGGTTAACCTTATTTTTGGTGTGTGTGTGTGTGTGTGTGTATATATATATATATTCTCTCCTTAAAATTTTGAGATACAGTTTCTTTTAACAGAGCAAAATATACCTTAAATCTACTGTATGGCCTTGTTCTAGTCTCCTGCCTG